>NC_137786.1:63156324-63327326 GCF_963383645.1 Muscardinus avellanarius | reverse complement strand
GGGGTTACAGGCATGTACCACCAGGTCTGGCTAGATAAACAGGTACTTCTAAGGTATGGAGGAGTGTTCTGGGTGCTGCAGGAGCCCAGCCACAGAGGGGCAGGCAGCAGGTAGAGGACATCAAGGTAGCAGCCCAGATTCCCCTGGAGTGCTGTCTCCAAGGCTCATGGCTGGTCCCCCTGGGCCTTGCCTTTGTCAAGGGCAGCTGTCTCACCTGCTGTCCCTCCTTCCGATGACCCTCATCCGGTGATGAATCACAAAGTGGGCACATATGAATTTGTTTCAGACCTTCATTTAGTGCTATGTATTGAATAGTCACCATGTGGCTGGCACTGCACTGGTTGCTGGGGACATGGGTAGAGAAGAAAGACCCAGTTCTTTCTCTCTCAGCTTATAGTCTAGCTGGGGAGACAGACAGGTCAACAGGCAAGGACAATGTGCCCTGAATTATTATGCAGAAGTTCTAGGCATTACCAGAGATTGCAGAAGGAAGCCAAGCTCTAGCAGAAGAATGCCTGTAATCCCAGCATTTGGGAGACTGAGATAGGAGGATCGTGGTTCGTGGACAGCCTCAGCTACTTAGCGAGGCCTCTGCAACTTAGTGAGACCCTGTTTCAAAAAATTAAGAATAAAAAATAGGGCAAGGGGTGTAGCTCGGAGGTCAAATGCACCTGGGTTCCATCCCCAGACCTGCAAAATAAAATAAAAATAAAATAAAATATTAGCCATTCTGGGCCATATCTAGTGGTACTCTAACATAGGTTTATTTGCATTCCATGAAAACTGAAAGCCTTTTCATGTATTTAATGGCCACGTCCTTCCAGACACTTGCTTTTATGGAGTTTTTGCTTCTGTATCTGCTACTCTTCCATTTGGCTGCATAGGCCTGTACTCCTGATCTGAAGTGCTTGGGACCAGAATGGCTTCAGATTTCAGGTTCTTTTGGACTTGGGAGTTTTTGCTTAAATATAATGAGATATCTTGGGTATGGGACTCAAGTATAAAATGAAATCCATTTATGTTTCATATGTACCTATACACAGCCTAAAGGTAATTTTATGCAATTATTTTGTTTTTTCAGTGCTATGCCAGAGATTGAATCTCGGGCCTCATGCATGCTAGGCAAGCACTCTTCCACTGAGAGACACCTCTACCCCTGTTTTATACGGTACTTTTGAAAAACTTCGCACATGAAACAAAGTTTTGTGATGTGGAATTTTCTTCTTGTGGATCGTGTCAGTGTGCAAAAAGTTTCAAGTGTTGGAGCATTTTGAATTTGGGGGTTAGGGATGCTCCGCCTGGGCTTTTTTTTTTTTTTTTTTTGTAGGAGTTCTTCATTCACTTCTGGATGAAAGTCCTTTGCTGGTGACCCAGATGGCCAATATCTTTTCTAACTCCGAGGAGCACATTTTCACTCCTGGATGGTGTGTTTTGGCTTTCTGAGGAATGTGAAGCATAGTCCAAACCAGAGTCTGGGGATGCAGCTCATGAGGCCTTGAGTTCAATCCCTGGCAACCCCTCCAAAAATAACTAACTATACACACACACACACACACACACACACACACACACACACACCAAACAATTCCAGCTGAATGTAGATCTAAATACAAAGTAAAATAGCAATAAGTAATATACCTGCTAGGCGAGAAGAGAATGTGTTCATAACTTTGAGGTAGACAAGGATTTCTTTTCTTTTTTTCTTTTTGGTACTGGAAATTGAACCCGGGGACATTCTACCTTCGAGTTACACCCCAGTCCTATTTTTTTAATTCTTTATTTTAAGACAGGGTCTCACTAAGTTGCAGAGGGCCTCACTAAGTAGCTGAGGCTAGCCTTGAACCTGTGATCCTCCTTCCTCAGCCTCCCAAGTACTGAGATGACAAGTATGCGTCACCATGCCCAGCTAGGATTTTATATGACCTCAAAACACTCACCTAAATGGAAAGGTTGATAACTTAGCCTATATTAAAATTAGGAACTTTGACTTTTTTGTGAGGGTGGTGCTGGGGTTTGAACCCAGGGCCTCACACATGCTAGGCAAGTGCTCTACCACTGAACTACATCCCCAACTCCTAAAATTAGGAACACCTATACATGAAATGATATCATTAGGAGAACAAGTTTTATGTATACAAAAAAAATCATATATACTTTAATACATACAATAAAAAGAAAAGGTGTGTTATCCAATCCTTTCCAGCAGGGATAAATTATCCTTGTTTTACAGATAAGGAAATGAAACTCAGAGAGGTTAATGAACTTGCCCTATATTACACAGCTTCCAAGTAGAGGAGCTGGGCTTTGAACCCAGGTCTGCTTGAGTCTAGAGACCAAGCCTCAGCTCCTGGTGCTGCTGCTCCTCCTTCACCACCTCCAGAGCGTCCGTGGGGCCTGGTGCGTGCTGGGCTCTGGACTCGTCACCTGTGGTGCCTTCTGTGTGCAGAGATCACAACCCAACCTCGCTTCCTCCCTGTGAATTATTCATTTCTTCCACCGCCATCTCCTTAGCTCAGCCTGTTGCGAATGAACACTTGATCTTTGGTCTTTCTCTTTGGACTCCTTTGTGGGAGCAGTTCACCAGGCTGCACCTGGGAGGACCTGGAGTCTTAGACAAAGACCTGAAGCTTTCTTGATTCCGCAGGATGAAGGGCAAAGCCTCAGAGAGCAGGGGAAGAGGCAGCTTTGATGGCCAGTCCAGGCTGAGGTGCCCTGTGCCAGGTACTCCCCGGCTGCTGGAGGTGGTATCTGTTACTATTGCGTCTCCCTCCTGTTCCTGGCTGCCAGAGGCCCGCCTGTGCAGCTGGGCATCGGGCACCCAGGCAGGCACTGGGCAGGCTGCTTCTGTAGAAGAGGAACCATAGCAGGGTGTGGGGCATGTGGATAAGTGACCTGGAGTTGCTGTCAGGGTCACCACAGGCCCAGGCACCTGCCATGTTTGCTTACAACAATAGAAGCTAGAAGTCATCAGTCTTGTAAGTAGTCTTGTGGGAGCTCAGCAATGCCAGAGCCCTGCCATCCCCACCGCCCCATTTGAGCATCCAGGGATCTGACTCCCATGATCGCTGCATCTCAAGATGCTCATAGCAAAGACGTCTTCTAGGAGATCTGAGGCAGCACTGCCGATCATAGTGCCTAGCATGTACTGAGTTTGTGTGTGCCAGGCCTGGGGTAAGTCTTTTCTGAACCTGTCCTCAATCCTTACAAACCCCAGTGAAATACAAACAATCATCATTTCCCATGTACAGTGCAGAAATGACTGCTTAGCAAGACCCATTTTCACTTCCTCCACGCCCACATAACTGCCAAGCAGCAGTGTCAGGATTCAACCCCACATCTGTCCGACTCCGTGACTCAGAGGGCAGCTCACCAAGAGGCTCAGGAAGCTTAAGCCTCGGGCTCCCATGAGTGCAGCCCCTTCCGCCGTGCTGGGAGGGGCCTGGCATCGTAGTCACGTGGTCACACGCTTTTGAAAAACCGTGCCCAATTAGCAAAGTCGCAAAGCTACTAGATTGTTTCTCGAGTCCGTTAAAACTGCTGTTTGTCTGCACTCTTTCTTTTCTCCCTCAAACTTGTCTCGGTGTTGGGTGGAGCAGAGCCTTTGGGGATCAGCTGAGAGGAATTTGTGTTAGGGCTGTGGTCAGCTTGGGCTGAATCGGGGTGTCTGTGTGGCTCCCACTCTCTGCTGTGATTGTGAAGTCATTGCAGGCAGTCTCCCGGAGGCGGTGGCCACATCCCACTCACCTGCTTCCTAAGTCGGATGTACAGATCCCAATGGGAACGCAGCCCCTGACTTCGGCACAGAGAGTGGAAAGCGGAGAAGAAACAGAAATACTTCTATTATCTTCCTATTCCCAGGATAGACAATGATATCACAAAACCATTGTCCTATGAATAGGCAGTCAAGGAATATTCAGCCAAAAAAAAAAAAAAAAATAGGAAGGCCGGGCATGGTGGCGCACGCTTGTAATCCCAGCGCTTGGGAGGCGGAGACAGGAGGATCGCGCAGGTTCGTAGTCAGCCGCGCTGGCTTAAGAGACCCTGTTTCAAAAATATAAAATAGGTCTGGGAGTGTAGCCCGGAGGTAGAAGGGATTCCAGGAACCCCAGTACCACCACCAAAAAAAAAAAAAAAAAAAAAAAAAGGAAGGTAATTATAGAGACACGTCAAGCAGTTAATAAAAATATTGTGTTATTTTTCTGGGTTTTTGTTATGGTTTGTGGTATTTGTCAGCTCTTTAAAAGGTGTAGCCAAGGCATGGTCGCACATACCTGTAACTCCAGTGCTTAGGAGGCTGAGACAAGAGGATCACAGGTTTGAGGTCATCCTCAGCAATTTAGTGTGACACTTAGCAACTTAGTGAGACCCTGTTTCCAAATTAAAAATTTTAAAAAGAAGGTGGAGAGGGTGGAGGGTTAGCACTATAACTTGGAAGTAGAACGACCCTGGGTTTAATCCCCAGTTACCTCCAAAAAAGGAAATTGTGGGGACCTCTTTTCATACTATAATAGCTATTTTGTGCTTATATTTTTGCATTAAAATTTGTTTTCACTGCTGGGAATGGAACTCAGAGCCTCATGCAAACACTCTACCACTAAGCTATAACCCCAGAGCCTATATCATTTTTCCTAAAAAGGACCTTCTCCCCACCTGAAAACCTGGAATGGAGGCTGCTTAATGCCTGCTCCTAGTAACAAGAATACTGTCTCCACCTCTGAAGTTCAACAGTCCTTAGTGTGGACAGAGAAACAGGGCCGTGTGTGTGTGTGTGTGTGTGTGTGTGTGTGTGTGTGTGTGTGTGTGTTACTAGGGATGGAAAGCAGGGGCATTCTACCTCTGAGCTACATCCCTAATTCGTTTTTATTTTGAAACAGGGTCTCACTAAGTTGTATAGGGCCTAAGTTGCTGAGGCTGGCCACGGGGCTTTGGGGTCTGCAGAAGCTCTTCAGAACTTTGGAAACCGCAGATGTCCTCTGAAGAGGGGTGACAGCCCAGCAAAGCTCCTGGAGAGAGTGTGACCAGCAGCCTGCAGTGGGGCAGGATATGCCCAATGTTTTCTAAGACCAAAAGTGGGGGGACAGAGTTGGGCGTGGTGGCACACGCTTATAATCCCAGCATTTAGGAGGCTGAGACTGGCGGTTCGAGGACAGTCTCAGCTATTTAGTGAGGCCCTTTGCAACTCACTGAGACCCTGTTTCAAAATAAAGAATAAAAAATAGGGCTGAGGGTGTCGCTCAGAGGTAGAATGCCTCTGGGTTCTATACCCAGTAGTGAAAAAAACAAAAAACAAAAAAACCCACCTCATTCCAGCTGAAAAGTGGGGAGACAGTTTTGTAATGTTTGATAGCTTTTCTCACAGCCTCACCCAAATCTCAATTTGCTTATGAGATTTACTTGGAAATTTCAGCCCCAGGGTGCAGTGGGGAGGGAGTAGGACTGCTGCTCCTATGGCCTCTTTTGCCTCCTTGTTGGCTTTTTATTTTATTATTGTCGTTTTATTTTTGGTTCTGGGGAATGAACTCAAAGTATTTCTACCTCCAAAGTAAAAAAGAAAAAGTCCCCCAGGACTTTTTTTTTTTTGAAACAGAGTCTCATTAAGTTACTAACGTTGGCCTTGAACCTGCAATCTATTGGTCTAGGCTGCCCAAGTACTGGGATAACAGGTGTGCACCACCATTGCCTCTGAGCACAGTTTGCAGAGGTAAGACTGAAGGCAGGTGGCTACAGATGTACTTAGAGTGCTGGATTCAGAGCTGGAGTCAGCTGTGACCTCTGTGACCCCAGGCCACCCAGCCTCCTTGGTTCTGATCCCAGGAAATTCCCACAGGTATGGGATTAGAGTATGGCTTTTCTTCAAGAACTTGTCTACATTTGTGGTTTTTACTTCTCCACCTGCTGTTTGGACTGCAAATTACAGGAGATGATCAAGCATTTGTTCTTTGCACAGCAGGTGACATCTTACCCGAACTCTTGGCTCCTCTTGCAGCTAGCAGGGCGCAAGCTGGTCACTGTCTTAGAGGAAGCTTCCCAGGTGCTGTTTTGCTCAAAGACTGTGGTGGAAAGAGGGGAATGCTGCATCTACCACTCCAGGATTAAAGAAAATTATTTTATAGAGACTGTGGTCTCCTTTGGAATTCTAATGAGCAGAAAGAGGCAAGCAGCCATTGAGCTAAGAGCAGCCCAAGACAGGCCTCGCAGCCTGGCCTGCCTGCCCTGGGGTCAGCCCAGAGTTACCTGTTTCTGGTTTACGAGTGCAAGGCCTAAGAGATACTCCTAAATCTTATTTTCACCTCTGGATGAACAGCATGTACAAGGGTAAATATATACACACAGCCCATGTCACCCTCCTGTGTGTATACAGGTACATTCAGTCATCTTCTATACACATATACACCAAAAATTCTATATGCAGTATACATATGTAACAAGATAAATAAATAGCATTTAGGATATCATTATGGGATGAATTGTGTTTTCCCTGAATTCACATGTTGAAGTCATCATAATCCCCAGGGTCTCGGAATGTGGCTATACTTGAAATAAGGTCTTTAAGTAGGTAATTGAGTGAGAGGGAGGTCATATGGTCAGCCCTAGTCCAATCTGACTGGTGTTCTTATTAGAGGCAACCAGGACCCAAACATGCATAGAGGGAAGACTGAGGAGCAAGACAACCGTGGTCAAGCTGAGGAGACACCAACAGTGCCGAACTTCTCGCTGGGACTTTGGCTGATCAAGCCATCCAGACTGTAGTAATTCTTTACGGCAGACCTAGCAGACTAATACAAATAATGTTAGCAGCTTCATTGCATCAGTCATTAGTGAGTAGGAAAGATACACCTTCAAGCTCCATGTTGCCATCCATGCTGATGGCTAGGAATTGCACATTGGGGGTTTTGCAGCCAGTGGCCAGGCTAGGTCTATGGATGATTCCCTTGTGGCTGGTGAGTTCCTGTGCTTGCCATCATCCCTGATACTGTTGGGGTTTGTTTGTTCGTTCCTTCCTTCCTCCCTCCCTCTCTCCTTCCTTCCTTCTTTGCACTGGGGATTGAACTCAGGGCATTCTATCTCTGTCTCTTAGCTACAACATCAGCCCTAGTTTTTATTTTGGCACAGGGTCTAAGTTGCTGAGGCTGTCCTTGAACCTGGACTCTTTTTGTCTCAGCCTTCACAGATGTGCTCCACTATACCCAGCTTGACAGTAGCTTTTGCAAATATGGAATAAGGCCCAAATCTAGAGGGTGAGGGATAGAGAAAGGGGTTAAGACCTGCATGGGGTGAAAGAACCCTGAATGAGTAAAGGGGAAATGAGGTTTCTATAGCAACAAGGGAAAACCTGGCCTTGGGGGAGAGAACCTGGGAGAAGTGAGAGCAGGTCCCAGGAGAAGGAAGCCTGCAGAGGGGAGTGAGTGCACAGCTTCTAGGGTGTTGCTAGTCACAAGGACTCTCAGCGATGATGGGATGTTCTGTATCTGTACTGTTTGATATGGCAGCCATGAGTCACGTGTAGCAACTGCGAACCTGAGACAAGGCTCAGGGTGATGGAGGAGCTGAATCTTGACTTCATGTCAGCTGTGTGTGTGTGTGTGTGTGTGTGTGTGTGTGTGTGTGTGTGCACGTGTGTATGGTATTGGAGGATTGAACCCAGGAGCATACTACCTCTGAGCTATATTTTATAAATAGCCAAGTCCTATTTTTATAAATAGCCAAGCCCTATTTTTTATTCTTTATTTTGAAACAGGTCTCACTAAGTTGCAGAGAACCTCACTAAGTTGCTGAGGCTGACTGCAAACCTGCGATCCTCCTGTTACAGCCTCCCAAATACTGGGATAATAAGCATGCACAACCCATAATTCATATGGTGAACCCATAATTCATGTTAGGGATTTTGTTTTTTGGTGTGTTTTTTATTTTTTGTTTTGAAACTGAAGATTGAACCCAGGGGCATTCTACCTCCCCATCTCTTTTTATTTTTTATTTTGAAACAAGGTCTTGCCAAGTTACTGGATGTTGACTTCAAACCTACGATCTTCCTGTCTCAGCTTCCCAAGTACTAGATTACAGGTGTGCTCTACCATGCTTGGCTTCATGTTAGTTATTCAATGTTTAAATATAGATAGCTATAGGTGGCTACTGGATTAGCATGATTCTATGCACATGGCCCACTGTTTCTTGCCTACCCCAAAACTATCTTCCTTCTTACTTGCTCAAAAAAAACCCAATTTTATTCAGACTGTCAGAAATCACTTGCTTTAGGGGAGATAAGCTCCTCTCAAGCACTATGGGAAGTCTAAGCTATATGATAATTATGTTCCTCTTGTTTGTGATTGGTTCAGGAGCAGAAAAATGATTCAAATCCAGCCAATGAGCCATGGGGTGGTCTGCTGGAGGACTCTCAGCATTTGTAATCTTAAAGAGTCATGAAGAGATTATAATCCTTTTTAGATTTTTGTGTAAAGATATGATGCTGAGAGTTGTTGTCACCCTTTCATGCCCCTGAGAGGACAAACGTCATGCTGAAGATTGTTGATCTCTCTCCTTTTTTTTTGGTGGTACTGGGGTTCCTGAAAGCCCTTCTACCTCTGGGCTACACTCCCAGACCCATTTTTTTTAAATATTTTTTTTTAATTTGGAAACAGGGTCTCTTAAGCCAGAGAGGCTGGCTCTGAACCAGCGTGATCCTCCTGTCTCCGCCTCCCAAGCGCAGGGATTACAAGTGTGCGCCACCACGCCCGGCTGATCTCTCTTTGTTTAAAGTGTGTGTGTGTGTGTATGCAAACACATACGTGCACACTGGGGATTGAACCCAGGAATGCTCTACCTCCAAGCAACACCCTCAGCCCTCTTGTCCTATTTTATTTTTTTATTTGGAAACAGGGTCTCGCTAAGTTACAGACAAGTTGCTGAAGCTGGCTTTGAATTTGTGATCCTCCTGTCTCAGCCTCCCAAGTACTAGAATTACAGACATGCACCACCACACCTGACTGAGGATTGCTCATCTCCAAGAAAGAAAGACCTGGATCTTCAGTGGTGCTGCCAATCTATATTGCAACAACCTTAGAATTATCCTGTCTCATTGCTGGTAAAGACATTTGGATCCTCTTTTAAAATGCTGTCAATTTTTTTCTTCTAGAAATAGAAAATAGAGGTTGAAATCTATGTTTCTGTACCCAACATGAAGGCCATCAAATATAGAACCTTTTTTCATTGTTCTTCTCAAAGCAATGATCCCAGCAACCACTACTAATTAATTGGAGTTAATATGTGAGATAGAGATCTGTTTGCTATTTTTGTTCTAGGGCAAAGAACACAAGCATCTGCTTTCCCGCAAGCTCCCCCACAAACATTTTCTTCCCAGTGGTCCTAGCTAACAATTGGAAAGTGTTCCTGTAAAATCAACAACACATTAGTACCCATGACACCAGCCCACAGAAGCAATTCGAACCAACCTCCATCAGAAGAACAAGTTTTCTTCATACCCAAGGATGTAAAAATGTGCTTATTTTTAAAGGGTCGATTCACGCTTAGAAGGGAAGTCAGTCACATGGAAATCTTTATTTTGAATATAATGGAGCAAAAAATGCTCTTTTATTAATCTGATGTACATTAAATATCTTTGTAGCTATTACATGAATGTTAGTTATCTGGCATATAAATGTATACACACTTCCACAGTGGATAGATTTATGCTGGACACGAGCCATCCCACATGGAGCATGCCCTTTCACACGGATATGCACGGCTATCTCAGGATATTTGTGAAAACACACTTGGTCCAACACTTTGGCAATCAGAGATCAGACACAGAGGAGCATACCAGAAAGATGAGTTCACAGCAGTATTAGCTGTGCTTAAGATGAAAACTCCAGAAACCTGAAATGGAATTTACTGGGGTATACACATGCAGCACATATATACAGTACAGTAGGAGCAAGACACGCACAGCAGGAGAGCTTACAGAGCATTACAGAGAGAAAAGAACACAGAGCAAAACGTCCATACGCCAAAACCAAGGGCAGGACCACTGCCAAGAGCTCACTGCAAAAGAGTGGACCGTAGGGTTAGCAAGTGTCCAAAATGGAAGGGCCCCTCAAAGAAACTCTTCTGGGACTTCGTGATAACTGGATATTAACAGAGTGGCCTGGGTCAGGGGCAAGATACACAGCCACATTTTGAAAAGTACCTATCCCAAAAGAACATTTAAAAAAAAACTGATTTAGGCCATGGATTCAGTACAATAAATATGTGAGAATCATAGTGAAAATGGAATTATCCAATCCATCGAGTTCTCTCTGGACAGGCCTGGTGAACGTCAAAGGCAAGAACGGAGTTTCCCCCTTGGATAACTACTTCAAACTAGTTTGTTTTTATTTGTACAGCTGAAATAGCCAATTTACTATACACTCTCCCTGAAGGAACAACACCCCCAAAAAGCAGGATTCCCTGCACTGTGGAACTTATTCTGAGTCAACCGGCACAAATCCAGAGAGAACTGCTGTGTATACCGGCGCGAGGTCAAGCTCAAGTCCCAGTGGCCTGGGTCTCTGAGGTGGACAGTCAAGTATTCTTTGGGGCTTTAGACAGATATCTATTTGCTGGCAAAGGGTTGACAACCTCCAGGAGAATAGGGTAAGAGGAGTCTGATATGTAGTATTTATCCATTCCTGTGATATAAATATTCCCAGCCAGGCTGATCTCAGGCTTTAAACATAAATGTGACTGAGCCCAGCCTTGGGAATCTGTGCCCAGTGGTATTCCATTACACAGCACTCCATACAAATGTAATAGGCATATATTTCCTCAAGGGCATACTTAATAGCAAAATATGTAGAATGTGTTAACTTTGTTTTTACATGTAACTTGTTTAACTATGATGAACTTTTAATAATGGCTGTTTCTGAATTGGCTCTCGAAATTCCTGAAAATATCAACACCTGGCTCTGCTGAACTGTTTTGAGCCTGTTTCAGCCTGTCACTGGCATTGGATGACTTTAGCCCCTGGGAGCGGGCTGGCTAGTCTCTCTCCAGGTACCTGAAAACTGCTTAGGTACTCTGCAGCCCTGCTGCTGGGGGTGGTCGCTGGCTTGGTGATAAATCTTGTCTGAGTCTGAGCCAAGAGCCCACAGTTGCTTTCTATTCTTTCTGGTTCTGGGCACTCTTGGCTCAAAGAGAAACACGCATATGGTAGGGCGGGCAGAGAGGGGCAACCTCTGGAATTTCAGCATTGAGATTTAAATGAAAGGTACCCAGTCTACAGTACCAAATGGGGCCTGCTGCAGACCTGGAGAGGCAGGGCACCGTCTACCTCCCATGTCAATGGATCCTGCATACCTGGCTGGAAGATGTCCTCATCTAGCAAGAATCAAAGGCTGAGCTGTCAGACTTCTGTCCCAGAGATGGGCCACTCTGATTGCCCGCCCTCTGTGCTCATCCTTTATCAGGGTAAAGGGTTGGGAAAGCAGGTGGCAATCTAGCCCTGGTCAGGAAGCTGTGTAGAGGCAACAGCCTACTGCTCACCACCTGCCAGCTGGACATGCCTGTTTCCCAAGCTCTCCATCCTTTGCCCCTCCATGACAGGCATGGATGGACATATCCATCAGTTCCAAGTGCCCTGGGAAAGGTTGCCCTTGTTTTTGAACACTTAGAGATGGCAAGAGGAGAGAAAGAAGAAAGGAAAAAAGAAAATAAGAGAATATTGTTGCCTAGAGGGTAGAATTGGTGAACAAAAAGGCAATTGGGGCTTTCAGAGGGTCACTGACAACATCCTTTCTGAGCCCCGCCTCCCCTCCGGCGTCAATGGTTCCTCGGTAGCCTCAAGATGTGTCTCAACAACTATGCACTGATTTTAAAGTGAAACCTGAAAGTGCCCCTGCCACTGGCTGTCAGAACTTGTTTTCTGGGTGGCTGACTTGTGGAGGCTCGAGAGGGGAAAGTTGCTCTAGGATGCCTGCACAGACAGTTTGACTGGGTCACAAATCTTCAGCATTAGAAAGGAAACACTCTGGGAGGCAGAGGCCCAGGGAGCAGCTGTCAGCTGCCAGGGATTGCTGACTGGGCTCTGGAGAGAAAGCTCCAGCCTGCTTAAGAACAGACTTCCCAGCTCTGGTTTGTAGTTTCAGGCCCCGAAAAGAATTCCTTGGAAGAAAGTAGGACTTTAAAATGAGCACATCTAGGAAGATGGGGCTATATTTGCCTCCGACTCTTTTCCTTGAGTGGTATCTTAGTGCAATTTCCTGCTGAAGACATTTAAAGACATAGCATGAGCTGGGTGTGGTGGTGCATGCTTATAATCCCAGCATTTGGGAGGCTGAGACAGGAGGATCTGGGTTTGTGGATAGCCTCAGCTACTTAGTGAGGCCCTTTGAAATTCAGTGAGACTCTGCTTCAGAATAAAGAGTAAAAAATAGGACCGGGGGTGTAGCTCAGAGGTAGAATGCCCCTGGGTTCCATCCCCAGTACCAAAAAAAGAAAATAATAATAATAAATAGAAGATGGCATATGTGTGCTTCTATTTTTCTCATTTTCCTAGTATTGGTTAGTAGATCCTTCCACAAAGGCCAGCCAATCAAGAGCTCATCAAAGGTAATCCTAATTACTGTATACCTCTTTGCTACCCACTAGAGGTTCTTGTTTTAAATTTGGAAAAATACCACTTTATGTTATGGGGAGAAGATGTGGCTCATCGTGTAATAAATAGGGTATGGTCAATATGAAACTATTTTCTCTTTCATTCCCCATTTTCCCTACTCTCATTTAAATCCTGCAGAGGGTTTATTAAAGGCACCCAATGCAGTTCTCAGTACCTACCACATGGGAAGTGCTCAATAAATATTTATTGACATGCATATGAAATGACCATGCTCTGCCCAGCTCTCTCCTCCATCCAGACCTGGCAGCCTGAGTCAAGAGCCCACACCTACCCACCAACTGTATCCTTGTAACTGGGATTATGAAGCTGCATCTGGGTACTGTCTGAGAAAGATGGAAGGAGGCCCTGCATGGCTCTGTGTCTAGTCAGTGAGAGACTATGGATGGGGAAATGGTCAGCATTCAGGCCTTTAGAAGACCCGTACCTGGACAATGGCCATCGTATACCTGAAACAAGGAAGGGACACATGTCACTTCTAGGAGGCGATGACCATTTTCTTTTATCTCCATTTCATGGATTATAAGAGAAACTTTACCCAAAATATATATTTTGCTCAGCAGGTACAAAAACTATAAAGTGCCCCAATGTGTTGACTTTATTTTGTTGCCACAAAATGACTAGTGTTTTTGTAGGTTTGGTAGCTAGGCTAAGTTTGGCACAGTTTGGCATGATATGAGAGTTAAAGAGAAACTTAATATCCAGTCAATATGACCCTGAGTGACAATTGCCCATTGTCTAGGATTTCAGGTAAAGGCCAAATTTAGACATTTCAGAGACTTTCATGCATGAACAGGTAAGGTGTCTTACTGAAGAAATAGGATAAAGGCCATTTTGATATTAAACAGAAAAAATTGGAGAATATCATATTCTATTTTGGTTGGCAGAAGCAATCAGAAACGAGTCCCCTGGAATGCTGTGGAAATGATCCCAGAGTTTAAAATGTCTTTCTCTTCTCTTCCCTTCTCTTCTCTTCTCTTCTCTTTCCCATAGAGACATTCTACTTTTGGGCTATACCCCCAGACCTTTTTTAAAAAAAAAAATTTAAAACAGGGTCTTGTTAAATTACTGAGGGTCTCATTAAGTTGTTGAAGCTGGTCTGGAACCTGCATTCCTTCTGTCTCAGCTTCCCAAGTGCTAGGACTTAGATGTGAGTCACTGTACCAGGTTTGCCTTGTTCTCTTCACAGGAACCTTATCAAGGATATCTGGGACTCACCCTCTGTCACCACATCTCTGAAAAAATAGCTAAGGAGTTTTGAGTGAGCTCTGATTTGGTGAGATTTGAAATAAAGGCATATTTGCCAACTTATGTAGAATCATTGGGCAACTATGTTTTTGCTGGCCTAGGTTTACTTAAAGCCTTGTTTCAAAATGACAATGGCTTCCAGGGCTGTCCTGTGGGTGTGAGATGGGCCAGACAGCAGGACTGAATGTGGCTTGGTGCTTAGGACCCAATACCTGGCATGTAATATGGTACAGCATTCACAATTCCAGGCAGCTGGACAGAGAAGATTCAGCAGTAATAATAGGTCTCAGGAGCATTCTGGATTGATTCCAAACAGCCATGAAGGTAATTATAGTTAGGAAAAAAGTTGGAAATAGAGGCAAAGTGGGACTGTTTCTTGAGATTTTTGTTTTGCACCAACTTTCCTTTTCCTTTTTTTTTTTCTTTCTTTTTTTTTTTTTTTTTTGGTAATGGGAATTGAACCCAGAAGCATTCTACCTCTGGGCTATACCCTTAGCCTTTTTACAAAATATTTTATTTATTTATTTTTTTAAACAGGCTCTTGCTAAATTTCTGAGGCTGGCCTTGCACCTATGATCCTCCTGTCTCAGCTTCCCAAGTACTGGGATTATAGGTGTGCACTACCATGCCCGGCTCATAGCTGTATCTTAATCTCCGGCTAAATCCTGAAGGGGATTTAAGCCAAGCAGGCCAAACAACATACTTTGAAAACAACTTGAGCTCTCTCGTGGACAGTACAGGTGATGAACAATGGGAGGGAGGTGGAGAAGAGCACACAAATTCCAACAGGTGGTGACCAAGAAGGTTTGTGACCACAGACTGTCCAGGAGATTAGAAGAGATCCCTCTTGGGCCACCTGTGAGGCTTGGATTAAATGAAGGGAAGGCCCAGAATGGCAGGTCTCATGAAGTGGGTTCTACTGGCTTATCCCACGCTCATCCAGACTAGGGTTCAAGTGAAATTCTGAGTAATTGTGCCCTACAGCTGAGGTGAAAGTTTATGCATTTAAACCTTCCAACAGATACTACTGAAAATAATCCAATAAGCCAAGTTGACTATCATAGAAAACGAGAGATAGTGACAGTCATGCACATTTTGACTTTTCTTTTGGATGGGCGGATGGAGATTCTCATCTTACTTTTGTAGAAATTTCTGCTCATGCCACATTCAGCTAGGAGAATGATCAGGTCCTCAAATATGTCTTTTTTTCCCCAGTGCTGAGGATTAAACCCAGGGCCTCCCACACACTAAGTAAGTTCTCTGTCACTGAGCTACATCCTCAGTCCAGTGTGTCTTTTTGACAGAAGACAAAGGAATAGACAGGTGGGGAAATTAGTATATAAGGAAAAAATAATACATAGGGTACTTTCTTGGTTGTTCTTAACTGTGGTATTTGTTTCCTAATAATATGGCAGGAGGCAGAAGTAAGGATAAGTTCTGTTTCGTTCTCTGCTACATGGGTATTTTTTAAATCAATCATGTCAAGCCTTTGTTTTTCCTTCTTCCTGCCACTTTTGCAGATTTTGGTTGAGTTTTCCTGACGCTCTGGCCCTGAGCACATATACATCCCCTGGGAGCCCACCCTCTTCCTGTCCTTCTCCCCATCCCCCCATGCCAGGCTGACTCCTCTGCCCGACCTGAATTACTGGGGAGGGGTGGGGCAGTGGATTAATGGCTTATGCTAGTGAAAGACACTTTCACAGACTTTGAGCTCCTGGAGGGATCATTAGGAGTGGAAAGGTTGGCAGAGGGGCCTCCGGGGGTGTTAGGACATCTCTGAATGCAATGGGTAGTGAAAACAAAAGCTGGTCCTTGTCCTTCCCAGAGGCCCCAGGGACAGGGACGGGCTCTCAGGAAAATGCCTATAAGTAATAAGGATCACCTTCAACAAGGCAGGGAGTGAAAAACGGAATATTGTTTGAATATGGGATTTATTCCTGGCTCCTAGTCAGGAGTTGCAAATCTATAAGGAGGCTTCAGATTGCAAGATGTGTACAGAGGAGAGGCATGGGGGAGGGGCAGCCAGGGACTGGAAGGTCATGTAGCTGACAGCTGGCCAGTAGGAATGCCCTGTTGACCTCTTGCTCCCAAGCCCAGGCAAATTCCAGAGGTAAAAGAAGCAGACAAATAGCCGTGCAGAGATGCTAAGCCCCCACCCCCCCTGCCCACCTCCAAGAGTGGAGGTGGGCTCTGACCCTATCTGGAGCAGTGGGCCAGTCCAGGGGGAGCCAGGAGGATGGGACCTGGTGTGGGGCTGCCAGCTAGAAGGCGAATGCCAACTTTCACCAGAGAAGGCTGGGATGAGACCATCCCTCCAAAGAGAGGCACCACTTGGACTTCCAAATGGCCTTAGGTCATTAGGCCTTAGGCCTTTCATCCTAATTTCCAATTTCCAACAGTTTAGTTATCCACTGACAATCTCAAGGCTACAGACATTTGGAGGAATGGCCAGCCAGGTAGGTAGACACAGTTTTTAAGAAGTGGCTTTCTTCCCCTGAATCTGCTATCTGGCAAAGAGGAGGACTTTTAAATGAAGGCAAAAAATATTTCTCTTTCTCTCTCTCTCTCTCTCTCATCTCTGATTTTCAACATTCCAAATGACACCCCACAATTCCAGACACGATTATGGTCCTTTTCCTCACGTTTTTCACAAGTGTAATTGGATTTTCTGTCAGAAATCTGGTGCATGCAGCTCGCTCAGATTTTTGCTGCTAACTGCAAAGCCTTTGTTTTTCTTGTCACCTTAATTGTCTCAGCAGAGAAAGAGCCCCACCCAGCCCTGTTTGGTGCCACATGGTCTTCTTTGAAAGGCCCTGCTGTAACAGCAAGATTTGCTGGGTGTCCTTTTCTAAGTAAACAGGAAATATCACTCTGTTAAAAAAAAAAAAAATCCCTCGCCTCAGCACAAATGCAATTGAATGCCAACTTATATTCCCTGTTAGTGTTGTATTAGGGGCAGGATCCATTTATGTCAGGGTAGTCTTTTTTTTTTTTTTTTTTTTTTTAACTTTCTAAATCCGTCAACAGGCAGAATCCCAGGGAAGCCTGGCTAACTAGGACATTTTAGAAATGAATCCACTGATTTTTTTTTTTTCCCCAGAAAGGGGGGGGGGGCAGTAGCATCACAGTTAGGAAAGATAACAATATATGATGAAAAACAAAACAAGACCAAACAAAAACCCTGTGTGAAATCACATCAAAGCGGCAGAGGCTATGCATCTAAATTTAAAGTCATGGCAAAAGTTTGTGTTCTGATACTTGACCACCTTTCTATATCTGAAAAAATCACAAGCCTTAGGTCAGTTAGGAGAACTGACCCAGGCAGGAGAAATAAATACACAAGATGGCTTTCTTTTTTTTTTTTTTTTTTTGTCCCCCTCCATATCACATCAGAACCTGGGTTCGTGTGTCCGGCAGGCGCAGCCCCACGAGTCCTCCACACACGAGCACCGTAGAGGCCAGCAGGATGGGAATTGCTTTGGTGATACCAACCAGGGAGCCGAATATTAAGTTTCCCAGGACGGCTGCTGCTTTGCACAGAGCGTTCAAGAAGCCAAAGCCTGTTGCCCTGCAGAGAAAAGAAACACGGACAAAGATGAGAAAATGACCGCAGCATTAGCAGCACTTTGAAAGCAGTACTTTTCAGTGGTCTTTAAAGAGGTTGTGTTGTCAGTCATTGGAGCAAATATTTAAATGCTCGTTAGCAAATCTGGGCTTCCAGAGGGCCAGCTGTTTGTATTGTTCCTTCAGCCTTCTGTTGACTTTATCACCTCTATTGATTCTTCTGACCATAGGTTTCAATTTATCATGGACTACAAGAGAAAGGGAATTTCAGGGGAGGAGTCTCCTCTCTCTTGGACCAATGGTACTGGAAGAAAAGGTCTCTTCAAGTAAAAACCGGCCTTAGCCCATCCAAGCCTTTCTCTGAAGAAACAGGCGGGCAGGAGCCCAGTCAGTTCCACAGAGAGGCAGCTGACCTCTGCTCAGTGTGGAGCTGGGTCCCTGTGGCCCGGGCGAGGTGGGAGAGGTGGGATGGGGACTCCAGCAGGCTCTCATCTCTTCACCAAAGTGACCTACTATTCTGTTTCGTGAATACCCGTAATTTCAGAAGCATCTATCTTTAAAGAAAAACTTAAATTTCATTCTAGAATAAGTGTCTGACAATATGTTTCTTTTGATTTCTTTTTACCCCTATTTCTTCCTCTGGCTGAGTCTATGTGTTAGGTTTTATTTTTTTATTTTTATTTATTTTTATTTATTTATTTATTTTGGTGGTACTGGGGTTCCTGGAAGCCCTTCTACCTTCTACCTCCGGGCTACACTCCCAGATCTATTTTTACATTTTTATTTGGAAACAGGGTCTCCTAAGCCAGCGCGCACGGCTGGCTTCGAACCTGCGCGATCCTCCTGTCTCTGCCTCCCAAGTGTGGGGATTACAAGCGTGCGCCACCACGCCCGGCTATGTGTTAGGCTTTAAATAATTAAAGCCCATGGATGGGATGATAGGGTTGCATCCTCATCTTTCAGGTACCATGGAGCTAAACTACCAAGTTTTCTTTAGTAATCACTCATTTCTTTCCTTCCCTTCTCCTTCCTCCCTTCCTTCATTCCTTCCTGCCTTTCTTTCTTTCTTCCTTCTTTTTGGTACTAGGGACTGAATTCAGAGATACTTTACTACTGGGCTATATCTCTAGCCCTCTTCATGTTGAGACAGGGTCTAAGTTACCCAGGCTGGCCTTGATCCTCTGGACTTGGCCTCCAGAGTTACTAGAGTTACAGGCTTGCCTCAGAGTCACTGCCCTGGGCTCTTTCCTCGTGTTCTGGTAGCAAGTAGAAACTGAAACTGAACACTGGTTTAGCATCCCTCATCTGAAATGCGAGAGGCCAGGAGTGTTTTCTAACCACACTTCTCCTCACACTGTTCCTAGTGAGGTTCTCTACAATGTGTGAACTCTCAAAGCCCCAGAGGTGCATTATGGTTACTATCCTCCCACCCCCTATCTACACCATTAGAAAGACATCGAGGCTTCTCCCTGAGCTGCAGAAGCAGCTTCAACGAGTTCCCTGGTTAAAACATATCTAATAAACGTCAGTGAGCACAGGGTTTCTCCTCAGCTAAGACACATAGAAAACAGAGTAAGCGGCACTCGAAGGTGGCAAAATTGCTGATTGTTTGGAACGAGGAAGGAGTGAAATGAAATCTGTGATGGAAAGAAGGAACTTCTTGGAGAGGAGGTAAGCAATTTTGTAATCTTTTTTTTGTGGTACCCAGGGGGCATTCTCTCTCAGAGCTACACCCCAGCCCCATTTTATTTTATTTGTTACTTTTGAAACAGGGTGCCATTAAGTTGCTGAGGGCCTCAACGAGTTGCTTAGGCTGGCTTCGAATTGGTGATCTTTCTGTCTCAGCCTCCCAAGTACTGAGATTATAAGCATGTACCACTACACCCAACTTCTTTTCTTAAAAAAAGAGACTAGTAATACTAATAACCACCAAAAAAGAGGAGATTTAATATACTTTTAACTATTTTTAAGCAAAATGCTGGATAGAGGCTGTGTTGGGTATCAAAGAGAACCAAAGTATAACGATATCCTCACCACCTCTCCTACAACTATGAAGAAGATACTATGAGGCTGAAATGCTTTCCTTCTTTTCTTTCTTTCTTTCTTTCTTTCTTTCTTTCTTTCTTTCTCTTTTTCTCTCTCTCTCTTTCTTGCTTTATTTCTTAACTAATAGACTTTTGGGGCATCTTTGGGTTTACAAAAAATAAAAGTTGGGTGAAAAGTAGAGTTTCCATATGCTCCAGTTTCCCCTATTAATGTCATTTATTAAAATTGATGAGCCAATACTGATAAATTTCCACTAACTGAAGTTTACGGTTAATATTAGGGGTCACTTTTGGTGATGTACATTTTGTGAGCTTTGACACATCTATAATGAAACATGTTCACCATTTTAACATCACACAGAATAATAGTTTCACTGAGCCCTAAACATCTCCTGTGTTCCACCTATTCATGCTTTCCTCCCCCAAACCCTCGGCAACCACTGTCCTTTTTATTGTCTTCACCGTTTCACCTTTTTCAGAATGCCATTTAGTTGAGGTCATACAGTATGTACCTCTTTCAGACTGGTGTCTTTCACTTTTTAAAAATATTTTTAAGTTTCTAGATTCTAGAGCTATAAACTACCAGCTATATCTCATGGTGTTAAGATTAACTGTATCCTTCTAGGGAAAATGGCTAGTGTGCTTGTCGCTGATAAGAGAAAGGAAAACATTCTGTCATGGAGAGTTCTCTCAGGCTGAAACTGCAGAATGACCCATGTAGGATTCACATCTGGGTTAAAACAACCATGTTTTTTCCAAGCTCTCATATAACTCAAACAGGACATGAATTGCAGGCAGCTATTTCCTTGCATCACTGAAACTGTAACTGAGGAATGGATCTTCCTAAGATTTTTGGGCAGCACTATAGACAAATACATTAGGAGCATCTGGTATCTGAGACTTCTAAAAAAAAGTCCTTATTTCCTAAGAATCTCTGTTTTCATTTCCCAAGCAGAGGCAGGACTTCAGATGAAAACTGTGTGAATGCAAAGCACACAGCCTCCTTAAATTAGGGCTGAACATTCAAGAAAATGTGCCTGCCCTTTCCCCAGATAAGTAAATTATTTCTTCAAACATTTGCATCTGGAAGTTGTGATTGTCAATACATCCGAGGCACAGCTGCATTAGAAAAATCATTCACAAAGCGGCTCTCCCTTGGGGTCATTTGTTTTTAACCACAGTGAAAAGCTTTAGTTCTCCAGTTCTTCCTTCAAGCAAGGGTATTATTTCTGCAGACATGCAAAGTTCAGGTCACCCTGTGCTCATAAAGTCCTCTGAGGGTGAGGTGCTCAGAGCCCGCGGAAGGCTTGGCAGCAGGGGTGCTCTTGGTTCTTTTTTTGTGTGTGTGTGTGGTGGTACTGGGGTTCCTAGAAGCCCTTCTACCTCCAGGCTACACTCCCAGACCTATTTTATATTTTTATTTGGAAACAGGTTTCTTTTAAGCCAGCGCAGCTGGCTTCGAACCTACGCGATCTTCCTGTCTCCACCTCCCAAGCGCTGGGATTACAAGCGTGCGCCACCACGCCCGGCGTTCTTTTTCAGACTAAAGACGCCTTCTTATCCTCACTTGCCCAATAAGCACCAAGAGGAATAAAAGTGCTATTTTCTTTCTATATGCTCCATATTCTGTTCCTCATCTTTCTAGCTATGGTCCTTGGTTCTGAACTATTACCCAACCTACTTATTTTCTTGTTTTTCTTTTTTGTTTTTTC
The DNA here is from genome assembly GCF_963383645.1 of Muscardinus avellanarius. NCBI lineage: Eukaryota > Metazoa > Chordata > Mammalia > Rodentia > Gliridae > Muscardinus > Muscardinus avellanarius. The sequence goes on along the minus strand of NC_137786.1, from coordinate 63,306,114 downwards.
TTCAGATGGAGTCTCACTACGTTGCCCAGGCTGAGATCAAACCCATGATCTGCCTAAGTCAGCCTCTCAAGTTGCTGGGATTACAGGCATGCTCCACCATGCCCAGCTTTCCATTTTTAAAATTTAAGTTCTTAAGCAGTACCCACCACTGCCGCTGCCCCCGCTCCCCACCTCATCGAGGGGGCTCCCCATCCCATAGGACCCTCACCTGCTGATGTGTGGAGCTGGTGTGACTAATCACCGAGGCTTAGCTGATATGGGATGTGGCTACCCAAGTGTCCCCTCCCTGAGGCTAGATGGTGGCTTCCTCTTTGGGGACATCCTGATTTAGGAAATTCTAGTTTCAGTTGTTTTATGTTTTAATTGGAGGTTGAGAAATGGAAACTGCTGGACAGATAGAGTGAGGACAGCATTGTTTGCACATCCAACCTCTCTCTCTCTTTTTGCGGGTCTGGGGATGGAACCCAGGGGCATTTGACCTCCGAGCTACACCCTCTGCCCTGTTTTTTATTCTTTATTTTGAAACAGGGTCTAAGTTGCGGAGGGCCTAAGTAGCTGAGGCTGTCTGCGAACCGCGATCCTCTAGTCTCAGCCTCTGGGATTACAAGCGTGTGCCACCACGCCTGGCTTCTCTTTTTCTGATAATAGTGCCAGCAGTGAGTTTTTTTGGTTTTGTTTTATTTGGGTTTTTTGCTTTTGGGAAGAAGAAAGGGACACTGAATAATGGAGTCACTAAGGACCATGCCTGGCACATGGAAAGCACCATGTGAGTATTTGCCGCTGCTTTGAATGTTGGCTGGATATCTATCTGCTCCATCAACTGATGAAAGTATGAAGAGAAAATTAAACGCTACATTTTGGATAGGCTTGAAATGGTGTAGATACAGGCTCAAATCCAATAATTGCACCCTTGTTAAAGGGTAAAATAGAAGCATCCTCTTTAGCCTACACTTTTAGAAAGGAGTTTTTTCTTTTTTTTTCTTTCTTTCTGGGCACTGTAGTCAACTCATTGGCAGAAGTTATGAAAGGAATACTCAGGACTGATCATGGGGCCTTTTTGAAAGTACAGGCAGTCCTTAAATCAAAAGATTCATCTGGAAGTTGGTTATTTGAAACACAGAGTGAATTCATTTATCACACAGAAACAATACTACAAATGAAGGCTAGGTGCCCAAAGTTAACCTAAAAGAGCTATTTTAACCCTGAATCCATCTGAGCTGTTAAATAATACTAAGAACACGAGATGCCTCCTGAATATTTAATCAACAAATTTGTCCTCAGTATACTCATATTTTACACATTTTCCTATGCATTTATTCATTTAATAATCATTTTTAAGTAGCTATTATGTGCCAAGCACTGTACTAGACACCAGCAATCCCCAAACTTAAAAGATGAAACCCCGACTTGTACTAAGACAGATGAGAAGAGAACATGACAACACCCCAAATATAATGATAAAGATGTCTACAGAGTGTTATGGGGCACCTAGATGGGGGGTCACCTCAGATGGGGAGGCACAGTCGAGGGAAGGCTTCTCAAGATGTATGAAAATAAAATGTGTCTTAAAGGAACAGTAGGGAGCCGAGCTTAGTGGCACACAGTAATCCAGCATTCGGGAGGTGGAGACCGGAGGATCGCCTGTTCACAGACAGCCTCCACTACTTATTGAGGCCCTTCGCAACTCAGTGAGACCCTGTTTCAAAAAATAAAAAGACTAAAAAATAGGGCTAGGGGTGTAGCTTGGAGGTATAATGCCCCTGGGTTCCATCTCCAGTACCAAAAAGAAAAAAGAAACAGTAAGAGCACACCTGGTGAAAGAAGGACTGATTGAGAATAGAATACATTTCAGGCCGGGCGTGGTGGCGCACGCTTGTAATCCCCGTGCTTGGGAGGCTGAGACAGGAGGATCGCACAGGTTCACAGCCAGCCTCAGCTACTTAGTGAGGCTCTCAGCAACTTAGTGAGACCCTGTTTCCAATAAAGTATAAAATAGGTCTGGGAGTATAGCCTGGAGGTAGAAAAGCCCCTGGGTTCCACCCCCAGTACCAGACACACACACACACACACACACACACACACACACACACACAGAGAGAGAGAGAGAGAGAGAGAGAGAGAGAGAGAGAGAGAATATAGAATAGAATAGAATAGAATAGAATAGAATAGAATAGAATAGAATAGAATAGAATAGAATACATTTCCCCATCTTATCTCGTGATACTTGCTCTGGTCTGCCTTAGACCCCCTGCAAAGGCTGCTTCTTCTTTCCTGTGTCATACTGGGGATTGAACCTAGAGGAACTCTAGCACTGAGCTACATCCCCAGCCCTTTTTATTTTGAGACAAGATCTCCCTAAGTTGCCCAGATGGCCTCAAACCTGTGATCCTCCTGTTCCAGCCTCCAAGTAGATTTTAGGTATATACCACTGTGCCTACCTCCAACAGCTTCTCGAGCACAGAAGGCTTACCTCTCCAGCCCAAAGAGGCTCTGATTCTCATGCATCTGTTATCAACCTGGGGTTGGGATGGAAGTGTGCTAACAGAGGAGTGTGGACCTGTGTATGAAGGTGACCTGCAGCCTGGCTTGAGGGCTCAGTCTCAAGTGACTTTTAAAAGCAATGTGGCTATGCCCAGAGAGATTCTACCCATTGCTCTACTGGGGGCCTAGACGTTGGTGTTTTATTAGCAGTTCCAAATGAGTTAAAGGTGTATCCATGGCTGAGAACCTTGTTAGCTTCCCAGAGACATATGCATGGTGTGTGTGTGTGTGTGTGTGTGTGTGTGTGTGTGTGTGTGTATTGGTACTAGGGTCTGAACCCAGGGTACATTCTACCTCTGAACTGCACACCCAGCCCTATTTTACTTTTATTTTAAAACAGGGGTCTCACTAGACTATGGAGAGTCTCATTACTTACTGAGGCCGTCCTTAGACCTGTAATCCTCCTGTCTCAGCCTTCCAGGTACTAGGATTATAGGTGTGTGCCACTACACCAAAATTGCATATTTTAATTGATTTGGGTTTACTGGTATACACTAAAAGAAATTATAGAAGCAAAAAACATCCTCTCTACCCATCCAATGAATACTTTTCATTTCTGAATTCCCTTTTGTGTGCTTCTAGTCACATAAATCACCACAAATCAGAGCATTTATACAATTCCGCTTTCTGCCTTTTTTTTTTTTTTTTTTGGTGGTACTGGGGGTCCTGGAAACCCTTCTACCTCCAGGCTACTCTCCCAGACCTATTTTAATATTTTTTAAAATTTGGAAGCAGGCTCTCCTAAATCAGCGAGGCTGGCTTCGAACCAGCGCGATCCTCCTGTCTCCGCCTCGCAAGCAAGGGGATTACACGCGTGTGCCACCACGCCCGGCTGCTTTCTGCCTTTTAAGAATAATTCACACAACTGTTTGTCCCTTATTGTTTGTCTTTGAATGTTTTATTTACTATATACCCATTATTTCTGGAACTATATCATTGGCTAATGATTTAGTCAAATTAAGATTTGCAGACTTGGGGTAACATCAGTGATGCTGTGGTTAACACTCCCACAAATGTGACTGCTGTCGTCTACTTGTATTTGTTAAGAAATATCAGGCAGTACAAAATATCCAGGAATACGTGTTTACTCTGTGGCACAAGGGAAACCGAGAGCTCCGTGGGGTGCTGCACCTGAGAGAGAAGAGAGGGAGCCCCACCCCACGGCATGGCTCCCCGCCCTGCTCTCCTCAGCAATCTGCCCACTCTGCTCTTCCCAGCTCAGACCTTCATTCATCCCCCCCTAACCTGAGTCACCTCCTGTCTCTCTCTCTCAGTTGCTCTGATTTAGAACTCCTCTCATCTCATGCCGCCATCCCCACGCCCCTCCTGCAGACACCTGATATCTCCTGGTCTGGCATCTCTTCTCAGGACTAGCGCACTTTGAGCAAGGGTCACTATGCCTGTGACACTGGCTCAAAAAAGGCTGGAATGAAGAAATTTCCTGAGATCTTCCAAAAATGTTGGAGGTAGACCTTGACAATTGACTTTTTAATGGGCACTAGGCTGGGTTATATTTACTGATGCTAGAATATCATCTTGTTTAAGGAAAAATAATTCCATCAGAAAAGGCTGAATTCAATTGCTTTCTGATCTTTAAAGCAGGTAGTATCCTTCTTAGCGAGGGCCAGTCCCCCACTGCAGTCCCCTCCACTACAGGCAGGCCTCCCTTACTCACACACAGGTGGAGAAGAAAAGTCCTGCCAGTTGGGGGCCACAAGGCATCTCTGGGCCCAAAGCAGCCCTCCTATGTCTTCCTCCCAATCCCTTTTCCATCAAGGGGTTTCTTATTTCTTGTTCCCATTGAAATAAAATATTCACAGGTAATAATGGGAGTCTTTGTGTCTTAACATTTATCTGATAAACCTAGCTAGGAAGTCAGGACTGAGCCAGGGTAAATAATGATAGGGTAAATTACACAGAATGACAGAACACCAGGGGGCAGCTGGAAGTTCATCTCAGGCCAAGGTCCATGAACTCGACTATTTAAATTAGCTTTTGTTGTTGTTGTTGTTGTTGTTGCTGCTGTGACTAGAGTACCTGACCAACACGACTTAGAGGAAGAAAGGTTAACTTGGCTCACAGTTTCAGAGGTCAGTCCATGGTGAGCCAGCTCCAAGGCAGAAATTCTGGGTAGTAGGGCCTCAGGACATGGCAGAGGGGGAAAAGTGCTCTTAGCTCATGGTGGTCAGGAGGGAGAGAGACAGAGAGAAGAAAGAGTGGACCAGGGACAGATACTGATTCCAAGGCCATAGCTGCTTCCATCAACTGTGCCGTACTCCTGAACCGAACTGCATTTCCTAACATATGAGCTTTTCTGGGGAATATTTAAAATCCAAACCATAACAATGGCTGTGCATTCCAATGACCAGGCAAGCTTCTTAAGAATAGATCTCAGACCTGTATCCTCATCTGAAAATACAGTAAGAAGATTGAACAGAGTGGAGTTAAATGATGTTTTCTAAAGCACTCAGCACACACCTTTGAGTTCACATATAAGAAAACTAGGGCAGGAAGGTAAAAGGACTGATCCAATTTATCCAGCTACTTTAGGGCAGGACCCACTGCTGAATTCCGGTGTCCTCACTCCTACAACAGTGTTCCTTCCTCCACACTGCTGATGTAGTGGGGGGAGAGGAAGAGGAGGTTCTTCTCATAGAAGAAGAGGAGAGGGAGCTGACAAGCAAAGGACCAGGAGGTCACAGGCCATGAGGGAAGAACTGGGAGGGGGATGCAGAAGAGAGTAGGGACAGAAGCAGAGGCCAGGCCTTCCTCCCTCATCACTGGCCTTAGTTGCTTACTTTGGAAGTAGAGATACTAAACCCCAGACAGGGAGGAGAAACATATTTCATAACAACTAAATTAATATATATATATATATATATATATATATATATATATATATATATTGGTGGTACTGGGGATGGAACCCAGAGGCTTTTCCACCTCTGGACTATACTCCCAGACCTATTTTATATTTTATTTGGAAACAGGGTCTCACTAAGTTGCTGAGAGCCTCACTAAGTAGCCGAGGCTGGCTTCCAACCTGCGCGATCCTCCTGTCTCAGCCTCCCAAGCACGGGGATTACAAGCGTGCACCACCACGCCCGGCTTAAAATATTTTTAATTTATTTACCCGGAGTAATGGCAGTATATAAAAAAGGTCAGCTGAGCATGGAGGCACACGCTTGTAATCCCAGTACTTGGGAGGCTGAGATAGGAGGATCACAGGTTCATGGCCAGCCTTAGCAGCTTAGTGAGGCCCTCCGCAATTTAGTGAGACTCTGATTCCAAATAAAAAATATAAAATAGGTCTGGAGGTGTAGCTTAGAGGTAGAAGGCCCCTAGGTTCCCCCAGTATCACTCACACGTGCGCGTGTACACACACACACACACACACACACACACACACACACACACAGACCAAGTCCTACTCTAAAGAAGCTAACATTCCGGTGGGTGACAGTAAACACACAACCTAATATCCTATGATCATGTGTTTTGGGTGGTGAGTTGTCTTAAAAGTACATTGGTATAAGCAATATGATAGAAAAATTGTCTGTATTATATAACCATAGAATTTAAAGCACATTCATCAGGAATCAACAGGATAGAGATTGTTACTTTGCACTTTAAAGTTTATTTGAGAAATTGCCATGAGAAAGTTCTTAATGACCTTGGAGGTGATACTGGTGATGAGTGGGGTTCAGAACTCAAAGCTGACTAGAAAGAATGCTCTGTCCTTAACATGTCCTTGACAGATGCACACCCCCTGAGCTCAGCAAGCTCATGCCGGAGACATGGCTCTCTTGGTGTAGACTCTAATTCTAGAGTCCACATGCACCCCATGCTTGAAGGAGAACTCTGCTGCCTGATGGGCCCACACGTCTGCTGGTCCTGCTGTCAACTACATCATTATGTCCATGACGCTTTCGATCTATGGCTTGTTTATTACCAAGGTCAGAGGACTTGGTGGACTATCCAGTGGACTTCCCTGGAGCTCAGGGATAGACTGTATGACTATTTTGTGTCTGTTTTTGCATCTGTCAAGATTTTCTCCCATTGTAGTATATTACACCCACCCGGGTGCCATGCCCAGCTGGCAGCGAGGCTGTGGGGAAATGGGGCATCTATTCCCCATTTCCTCACCTTCTACTTCTATCTGCTGGAGACCAAAAGGATCTGACATTTGATGAATGGCTAAAGGGAAAAATACATAAAATGATAATGAAGCACAAAGGGAAAAATAAAGTATAAATATGTAATAAATATAAACCTACATATCATAAAATATACAAACAAAACTTATACATATATAACATACTATGGCATATATAGAAAAATCAAACGGTAAAGTGATATGTGCAGAGGTGTGTTATATATGTTGGTTGAAAAGGATAACTGGAGGATTTAACTATGACATGAGAGATTTCTTCATGTCAAAAACTCAAAGAAAAAAAGAAAAAAAGTGAGATCTTTATGAGCACAGATGAACATATTCAAGCTGGGCACTCTGGCTCAAATCCCAACACTTGGGAGGTTGAGACAAGAGGATCACAGGCTCGCAGCCAGCTCCAGCTGCTTAGTGAGTGAGGCCTTCCACAACTTAGTGAGACCTTGTTTCAAAATAAAGAATAAAAACTAGGGCTAGGGTGTCACTTGGAGGTAGAATGTCCCTGGGTTCGATCCCCATTTCCATCAAAAAAGGAAAAAAAGAATGTATTTTAAAAATGATAGAAATTTTCACTATGGAAAAAAATAGCAGATAACGGAGGTGAAGAAGAGAATTCTAGAGGTAGAAAGGACTTGAGATGCCATTTATTCCATTTCCCTTATTCTCATCTCAAACGATTGAGGCACAGCACTGCTGAGTGGTCCCCCGAGGACACACAGCTGGTCCGAAAGAGTCAGGATTACAAACTGGGAGGAAATAGGCGACCTTCCCTGTCAAACCAGCACAGTCCTGAGGGGAGGGGCTTAACTTGGTTAATTCTGGGCAGATGTTTTGATTTCAGCTCATCAAGGAAAAGAACAATCCCACCACGGCGCGGGTCAACAATAGCAGCTGCCCAGGACTAGCAGGTGTGAACAATCAGTTTTACTTTAAAATCCTTTCTGAGGTCATGTCTGAACAGCGCAGCCATGACGGTGAAGGAAGGAGGCCAGTGGCCTGCAGAAGGCAGGAGGATTTCCGTGAGATAGACCTGCTGGTGGGGAGGGTGTGGAGCCAGAGGTGGCTGGCTGCCTCGCTCTCCATTTGTGTGGCTCCTTGCCAGGAGCTCCATGGAGGGATAAAAATGGCCACCAGGGAGTAAGGACCCAGGAAGTGTGAGCAGTGTGACTTCACCACGGCCACAGGGTGGCAGTAGAAAGTCACTGCCTGAACACAGGATGCACAGGCCCAAACCTGAGCATCAGTGAGCCAGAGCCACCTGGCCTACGCCAGGTGGGCCATGCGTATGACCTTTGGGAAGTTTACAGTTACGACCAAGATGAAAAAGAGGGGATGTTGAATAGTGGAAGAACCCAGTTCAACCTAACATTACACTTTTTTGTTCTAAATATCTCAAGACAAGGGAGATGTTTTATTTGTATTTCCCAGTTAGGGTTTGTATTTATTTATTTATTTATTTATTTTGGTGGTACTAGGGGTGGAACCCAGAGGCTTTCTACCTCCGGGCTATACTCCCAGACCTATTTTATATTTTATTTGGAAACAGGGTCTCACTAAGTTGCTGAGAGCCTCACTAAGTAGCTGAGGCTGGCTTCGAACCTGCGCGATCCTCCTGTCTCAGCCTCCCAAGCGCTGGGATTACAAGCGTGCGCCACCACACCCGGCGCAGTTAGGGTTTTAGAGGTGGGAAAAGGACCTCTGATCAGCCCTGACTAAACCAAAATAATGGGATGTCTTCTGTTGGCATCTCATCTCCCCGTACCACTTGTAAAAAAGGCTGGAAGTAATTTGCTGGTGGCAGGGCTTGGATGTGGAGAAATGATGGAAAAAAGAAACTCTCTGGGCCAGTGTGTTAGATGGCTGGCGCTTCTTTTCAGATTTTTGGTAAGCTGGGAAATCCATTCTTTCTCAGGTGCATTTATATTTACCATGTATTAGAAGAATCTCACACAATCCATTGCTCATTATCTCCATTACATATAAGGCCACCAACTTTTATTTTATTTTTTAAACAAGAGAGGGGGCTAATGTACCTAGGGCTGATGTTGAAATTATCAAAGTATTATCCAACACCTCAGATATTCGATAATACCCTACACTTCAAAGGCCCATCACCTTGGGCAGCCACTTGCCACCCCTATCCTGCCACTTCATGCCACTGATCCCTAAAGAGCCACAGGCATTCCTTGCTCCTTTAGGAATTACCTGAGAATTAAGAATTCGTCCAAGGGTGAAGGGTACTGCTTGTACCACTGTCTCAGGCATTGTGGCTGATGCTCTGGGGCACTGGGAAGCTGGCATTATCAAGAACCAAAGCTATTCTCATAGAGTTGGGAAGAAGGTTTAGGATAGAGATGGAGGTGGCTGGCCAAAATAAGTGCATGAATAGAGAGTCACCGTCCTCTTCTACAATGTCCACTGTCCTTAGTTCTGACTTCTTACCTTAGCCAAGGCCCAGGCTGGCCCTAGAGTTTGCAGAAAATTCCAACTTGCATAGCTGTACCTTCATGTCAAGCTCCATTTTTTCAGATCCTGACATCTTATTACTTCAACCACTTGCTTACAGGCTGTCTTCTGGTTCGCTATTCACCTGAAATGAGATTCTAGCCCACTGAACCTTTTTCTCCTAGCCTAGCATCCTAGCCCTGCTCCTTGTCCTTTCCTAGTCCAAATCTGTGGCCACGCTGAATCTTCTTGAGGATTCTCCCCTGGACTCAATATCTTGCCTTCTTTGACACATTACTCCTATGTGGGCCTTTGTTTTCTGTCTCTTTTGACTTGTGCTGTCCCAAGTGTCTCTAACTTATTGCCCGGTTTGGCATCTTGTCACCAGCCTAGTGTTCAGGAGAGTCATGACACTGAGTGCAAAAGAACAAAGGGACAGCTGGTTGTCTCTGAACATGCATATGCATACACTACTCAACTGTCCCTATGGTCCTCCAATCTTTACAGCTAAAGCCACTTATCTCTGACCTGCAGATTCAACCAGCCAGCTCAGAAGGCAACTGAACCCCAAGGGCTCAGGCTTGAGAGGGGGAAGGCTTGGTGGCTCAGCATCAAAACTGGGTCTGTTCAGCTGACACCTTGAGTGTGAGTTCTGGCCGTGGTCTTGGCCTTGATGCCAGTGAGCAGGTGCCTGTCTGTCCTCTAGTGCCAGTGATTTTAGTTTCTGCCTTAACCTCCAGTGCTAGCAAAAAAACAACCCTTCCTTCTTTTCTTCTCTCCCTCACTCCTTCCTTCCTTCCTCCCTTCCTTCCTTCTTTTCTACTCTCCCTCCCTTTCTTCTTTTCTTCTTTCCTAGAGATTGAACCCAGGACCTTGCACATACTAGGCAAGTACTAAGCTCCATCCTCAGGACCTTTATATTTAATATTTAAAAAATTTTAAAACAGGTTCTTGCTAAATTGCACAGGCTGGTCTCAAACTTGCAATCCTCTTGCCTCAGCCTCCTTGATAGCTGGGATTATAGACATGCAATACCAGGCCAGGCCTTAGAGATTAATTCTGTTTTTTTTTTTTTTAAATTTGAACTAAAATCTATCTTTCTTGCTTGCTTGCTTGCTTGCTTGCTTTCTGCAGGTCTGGGGATAGAACCCAGAGGCATTTGAGCTCCAAGCTACACCCCCTTCCCTATTTTTTATTCTTCATTTTGAAACAGGGTCTCACTGAGTTGCAGAGGGCCTCACTAAGTAACTGAGGCTGTCCACGAACCACGATCCTCTGGTCTCAGCCTCCCGAATGCTGGGATTACAAGCGTGCACCACCACGCCCGGCTTTAAAATTTAATTTTGAAAAGTTGTTGCATATAATTATACACATAATGAGGTTCAACATGATAGAATTATACACGCACACAACCCTTGGTGTATTTCCCTCTGGAAGCCATCCCGCTCCCTTGCCCTCCCTGAAACTTCATATATGAACCTAGCCTTATTGCAACTACTTCCTTCATTAAGTCTCCCCTTTCCCCTCTCCCTCACAATCCTTTCTCACTGCTCTACTCATACATCCCCTCTGCTTCCCAAGTTCTGAAGTCCCTCTTGCTTCCCAAGTTCTCTATAGCTTCCGCATGTGAGTGAAAACAGATGGCCCTTTACTCTCTAAGACTGGCTGATCTCACTTAACACGATATTCTTCAGTTCTATCCATTTTTCTGCAAATGACATAATTTTGTTCTTTACGACTGAGTGAAATTCCACTGCATTGTATATACCATAGTTTTAGAGTTTAGTTTTAAGATAAAAGCCAGTTCTTCTTTTATATAGAAGTCTGGTTATGTCATTCCTCTTCCCCAAATCCTACAATGGGGCTCATGTCTCTCAGTATGAAGACAGGAGTGTCCACGCTGCCCCCCACTCTTGTTCGGCTCCACTGTGCTCGTTCTGGCAGCTGGTCCCTTCTGCTCCACCTCGGGGCATCTGCACTTGTGGTCACTTCTGCTGTGAAAGCTCTCTACCCAAGTATTCTCCTGGGTTTCTACTCAAGTGTCACTTTTACAGGTCCTACATCTCCAAAGACATCTATTTGCAATTACAACCCTTCCTACCTCAATATTTTCTATAGCTCTATGTAGCTTTATTCCCCCCAGAGCACTCTGTACCGTCTGATGTATTCCACTTCACTTATCTAATCCTTTACTGTCTTCCCTAAAGTAGAATGTAGGCTCCATCAAGGCCAGGCTTTCTCTCTGTTCACTGCTGTGTCCCAATGCCTAGAACAATCCCTGACACATGATACCCAATCCATAAGCATCTGCTGAATGACTTAGTGAATAGACTCTATTCCCAGGCATCTTTCTGGAATCTAAAAATATAAATATTCAAATGCCTCCTGGACAGTGCTACGTTGACATGAAAATTCAACATATCCCAAAAGGAACTCGTTATTTTTCTGACCCCAGCCCGAACCCACCATTCTTCCGGTGTCCCATCTCAATACAGTCCCAACCATCCTCTCAATTGTGCAAGCAGAAGCAGAATCCTCTGCCAATCTTGTCCTCACCCAACAGCTAATCAAGCACCAGGTTCTGTTGACTTTATCCCTACAAATTCAGACATGTCCAATGCTTACTTCTCCCTTTTCCCATCTACACCCCACCTTCAGGGTCCTAATGAGCCCTAGGCTTTCTTTCTTGTCACCAGAGTGAACTCTCCAACCCATGTCTTATCTTTTTTTTCTCCCTATAAGGGCACGGTTCCCAAGTCTCTTTAGCTATTCCCAGTGATGACAATAACTAGGGACCCTTTTGCATCAACTCCCTTTCCTCCCTCTCAGCCAAAATGTACTCTCCTCCAACTCCTGCAGCTTTTCATTTGGGGGCTGGAGGGGGTGAAGATCTGTCATCCACACCTAGAAAAAGAGGCAAGGGAAGAGGCCTTGGAGGCGGGGAGAGAGAGCACTCCTGAGTATCTAGAGCTGAAAATTAGCAACCTCAGACAAAGATAGAAAGTGGCTTGGCCGGTGGCTTGCGGGGAGGCCTACAGCAGGTGGGCCAGGAGGAAAAGAAACCAGAGGGCTGATAGAGCAGGCGCGGGGAGCCAGAGGGGAGGGTGTCAGGGGAGGAAACGTTCCCAGGCTCAGGGAGCAGGTGCACAGGGCAGTAAAGGGGAAGATGGACCATGTCTCTTCCCTCTCTGCTCCACCTCCTAGCCCTGCAGAGCTGCAGCCTCCTCTATGCAGAGCCAAGCTGTCATGACTAGTTTTTGTGGTTGTTGTTGTTGTTATTGTTGTGTGTGTATGTGTGTGTGTATGTGTGTGTGTTTTTCTTAACTTTAATTCTTTTTCTTCCAGACCTTTTCAGGTGGTATTTGCTCTGCCTGAAATGTTCTTTCTGTCTCTTTGCCTGGCCATCGCCTACTATTCTTCAGGTCTGTTTAGATGTTACTTTTTCCAAGAAATCCGCTGTTAACCTGTCTTTAAGCTCTGGAGAGGAAAGATCACAAGTGGCTTATCAAGTCTTTGCCTGTTTAATCCCATCCTGATGTCTGCTTCTCAGAGGACCTGAGCTAACATAAGCCGCCACTTCTGTTTTACCTCACTTGATGTTTAAGCTTTTGGACAACAGAATCATAACAGGTTTCTATTTCTCCGAGGAGGGACCTACCCAATCTCAGAGCTTTCTCTTTTTCTTTTTTTTTTTTTTCTTGCTTCCCCAACCCCTGCTCCAGTACCAGGGATTGAATTCATGGGTGCTCTATCACCAAGCTACATGACCAGCCCTTTTGATTTATTTTTTATTTTGAGGCCGGGTCCTGCTAAGTTACCCAGGCTAGTCTCAAACCTGTGATTCTCCTTTTTATCCTTTCCAACTTCTGGAATTACAGGCCATCATGCCTAGTGAGCTTTTCCCTTTTTGAGTCAGTGTTTTTATTATTATTTTTTTTGTCACAGAATACTCATTCTTCCAGTGGATTTCACCTAAAATAGCATTAAACTCACAATGTAAACAAAAAGAAAGGTGGCTCTCTGACAGTCTTGCTTTAATATGAAGGGGTCTATTTTATTTGATTTTTGGTGGTACTAGGGATTGAACCCAGGGGTATCCTATCTCTGAGCTATACCCCCAGTTATGTTTTATTTTTTATTTTGAAACAGGATTTTTACCAAGTTGCTGAGGTCTTCCCTAAGTTGCTGAGGATGACCTCCAACCTGTGCTCCTCCTGTCTCAGCCTCCTAAGTACTAGGATTAAAGGTGTGTACAATTATAACCAGCTGACGGGGTTTATTTTATTTTTATTTTTTGGTGGTACTGTGGTTCCTGGAAACCCTTCTACCTCTGGGCTACACTCTAAGATCCATTTGATATTTTTATTTGGAAACAGGGTCTCTTAAACCAGCGCAGCTGGCTTCGAACCTGCGTGATCCTCCTGTCTCTGCCTCCCAAGCATAGGGATTACAAGAGTGCGCCACCACGCCCGGCTCGAGGGGGTTTATTTTAAATGCAGAGTTTAGTCTACATCTATGGGGGCCTTGTTTCTAATGTGAGAGGCTGATGCAAGAAAGCTAAGAGAAAGCTATAGACTCTTGCTTTTGGCAGCACCTCCATTCCAAGGCCTATGTCATCCACCTCTGAGTGCTTATAAAAGACAAAGAATAAACATGTTGAATGAATAAAGGAGATGCAGTACGTGGTTTTTTCCAGAGCCTATTACATATGTAATAGAGGGTTCACAGAGGATCTGAATTAGAATATTTCACAAGCAGCCATTCAGGGTTTTTGAGTTTCAGATGTTTGATAGGCAGATGGTTACAGGGGTACCAAATGGATTCCCATAAGCCCAGGAAAAGATACTCCTGAGTAAGAAATATAAGTTAGAGCCTGAACATGCAGAGGATGTGCCCCAACGGTGGGAAATAAACCAAGGGAATTAAACTGGATGGGGTCTCAGGATGCAGGAGCAAATCAGTATCTCAAACGTCTTCATGTTGTCCTGGTGGGGGGAACCCTCCTCCTTCGCTTAAGAAATCTGTAGAATACTTGAGCACAGAGGGCTTCCATGGCAACAAGGCAGAAGAGTTGTATGAGAAATAGAAGGTAGTAGCAAGAAACATTTATTCTAGCTCATGTCAAATGGTATATTAGGGCTTGTATTGTTTTAATTACTCAGCTGCTAAAGCTCTACCCCAAGGCTCTACCTTCTAGCCCTTTCTGATATGAGGTACAGTCTCTGTCTCTCCATTATGGAACTTGATGAGTAGTTTTCTTCCAATGACAATCCTTTTTTTTTTTTTTTTTTGTAACTAAAAATGTGTTGGGCTTTCCTCCAACAGACTGGGAAGGTCAAGAGACGCCCTCTAGAGACCTCTTTGTGGTTGCTTAATGCATGCAGGTACCTGCAAATGCAAGGTAAGCACCTTGCAAGACTGATCAGCCACTAGAAATGTGGGCAAGACAGGCTGTTACATCCTTAGCCACTGCTTCACTATAGCACCCTCATACTGTCTGTCCACAGAGGGAGTCATGGACACAATTAAATGGCTCCAATGTCCTATGACTTCCTGCTAAAAACTATAGTCTCTCTTTATTTATTTATTTTTTTTATCTTTGTGGTGCTGGGCATTGAACCCAGGGGCATTCTACCTTGAGCCACACCTCCAGCCTGATTTTTTATTTTTTATTTTGAGACAGGGAAGGCCTCACTAAGTAGCTGAGGCTGGCTGCAAATCGTGATCCTCCCGTCTCAGTTTCCCAAGTACCGGGATTATAAGCATGCGCCACCACACCTGGCTCTTTACATATTTTCTTTTAAAGAACCTACATGTTCACAAGCTAGATATTCTTTAGATTTTTACTTTCTTGGGGAGGCAACATTTTGGCTTGTTTTTTCATGATTTTTTTTCTTAGTGGTCCTATGGAACTCAGAGCACCTCTATTCCAAAGCCCCATTTTAACATACCTCCGGTCCGTGGGGTATAGTTCCACAGTGACCACATCAAGAGAGTTCCAGGCTGAGATGGTCAATCCATTGTAGAGACACAGCATACCTATCATCATGGATTCACTGGTGCCAAACCAAAGGAAGAAGCAGCTGATCCCTGAAAGCACCATAGAGCCACCTGCCAACCAGAAAGACAAAGGCTGGGTGTTTCTTGTCATCTCAGTAGTACAAGGACCCTTAGGTCTTTGAGCTCTTTTAGGAAAACAATTCCATGTGAAGCTGCAGATTGGGCTCCATAAAGCTCAAGTACAAGTGTGTTCTCCTGTATGAAAGGTCATTGCTCTGCCTCCTGTACACAGCAAGTATGAAATGAACATCATCCATTACTCAGTTACTTAAGTGTAAAAATATACATTAGTTACACATAATTAGTTTCTCAGTCTGTTAACTCATGAAAACTGCCCAAATGGAATGTAATTAGACATAATTCTCACTACAATTTAGTCCTAATGAAAGGTCTCAGGGATTTCTCCTTCGGGGATGCAAATCTCCAAGGGGCAGAAAGCACAGGAGACAGACTCCCTCCAGGTTATGGGGCCAGCTCTTTTCTTTGGCATGAAGCTGAGCACACACCTAGCATGGTTAAGCGTCCGATTCTGTCCATCAGGAGGGCAGACACGATGTTCCCTGGCAACACCGCCAATGTCCCCAAGAAGTTGACAAAATAAATCCAGTAAGCACTATAGTCATCATCGAAGGTGATCTGGCATCCCGTCTTGTTGTGAAAAAATGAGCAGTTTTGAAATTCACTGTCAATGAATTTATATGGCTCAAAATCTGTAGAAACAACAACATAGTCAATTCATCAAGTTCTTACCAGATATAAGGAACAGGTATATGCCAGTATCAGAAGCCTGTAGAAAATTAGAAAAAGAATCAGGGCCTGGGTTGACTTGACTTTTTGTGTCCTTTCCTAGAAAGAGCATGGAAAATAGTCTGGGACCTCATGTGACAAAGTAGCAGAAGGGAAGAATACCTTTGTTGAATAAAACAATTAAGTTAAAGGGTCTGGTTATCTTCTGATTTCCTGTGGTTGGTCATTGCTAATCAATTACTTGCTTACTCCTTTACAATATTACTTTGTTCTAATTATTGTGTTACATAAAGGCTACCACTTTGTGCTGATAGCTTCCATACCACACTTATAAAAACCAATTTGTTTAAGATGTGCATGGATTAATCTGGGCGTGCTGGCGCACACTTGTAATCCCTGCACTTGGGAGGCTGAGACAGGAGGATCCCACAGGTTCAAAGCCAGCCTCAGCTACTTAGTGAGGCTCTCAGCAACTTAGTGAGATCCTGTTTCCAAATAAAATATAGAAAATAGGTCTGGGAGTATAGCCCGGAGGTAGAAGCCCTCTGGTTCCACCCCCAGTGCCACAAAAAACAAACAAATAAATAAATAAATAAATAAATAAAATGTGCATGGATTGACCTTATCATTTTCATTTTATGGGACATGGAGGTAGAGAAGAAGTGGGATTGGGATCGTCACTGGGTCCTTGAGGCTGGTTTTGACATTGAAGGAAGATCTGTGTAGATGAATCTGATAAAGAATGGAGAGTCAGCCTCGTTTATAAGTCCCTAGCAATTGCTGCTAGTGAATTTTTTCTTGAACTTGGATCTATTCAAGAAGGTTACAGAAGATGGTGGGTGCTGCTAAAAGTTTGTGAAAATCAAAACTCTTATTTTGCTGATTGAAATCTGAAAAGGGAGGGGCTGGTCTTTTGAGGTTGAATGGGTTAGAAGACAGTCTTATTTGTTTATTTAATTATTTGGCAATAGGGATTGAACCCAGAGGCCTTTTGCCTCTGAGCTATATGCTCAGCCCTATTTTATTTTTTATTTTAAAATATGGTTTCACTAACTTGCTGAAACTGGCCTGGAACCTGAGATCCTCCTGTTTCAGTGTCCCAAGTACTGCCTTTACAGGAGTGTGCAGATACTTTGGGCCAGCCCTGTTTAAAAAACAATGGCACTGGCCCCACTCTCATTTGAAGAGAGCAGAGCTGGCTCCCACCTAAACCTCAAAAAGGCGGGGCTGAGGCTCCTGGCAGTGCCACGCTGCTATTCTGGACTCATGGTATAACAACCATGAATGGGGGTGGGAATGCACAGGCTCTGAAATCAGAAAAATCTGGCTTTGAACATCAGCTGTTACTAGTTCTATGACAGTGGCTAAGTTATTTAGTTATTTCTAGCCTCAGCAATTGTGAAAACTAAGTGAGATAATGAATCCCTGAGACCTAGACTAGGAAACAGGGTCTAGTAGAGACTCGATCCATGTTTGGCTCCCTTCTTTTTTTTTTTTTTTTGGTGATTTTTCAGACTCCATTATATAACAATATATATGCATAATATGTGAATATATAAACTGCTATTTTGCTAATTGAGATCTGAAAAAAAAAACGGGCCAGTTATTGAGGTTGAATGGGTTATAAGACAGTGACAGAAAGCCTCATTTATATATTTAATTATTTGGCATAATATATATATATATATATATATATATATATATATATATTGTATGTTGGTATTAGAAAATTGCTCTGGTATTAATTTCCCAAATGTAAACAGTAGTCAGAGTGTGGGTGCTGCGTAGGCCTCAGGTAGGGAAGGGAAGCAGCTGTTACCCTGCCTCTCTCTGCCCTTTGTTCTAATGACTAACCTATAGTAAGAATGTAAAGGAAATTAAGTCCTTTAATCTTGAAAGCCCTAGAGACAATTGAAGCTTTTAGCTCTAAAAGTATGTAGAGGCAATCAGTGCCTCTGTTTATCTCCTCTCCTCTGTGACCCGCCTGGGTATAGGAAAGGTAAACTCTGTGGGCTGCTTCAAAGCACCCACAGTTGATGAGCAACCAGTACAGCCTGATACAATAGACGTGGGAGCCAGGTAGATATTGGCCCCTGCTCTTAGTAAGTGCACTGTCTGGAGGCAAAGAGGCATCACCTGGCAAAAAAATAAGTTACTAACCTATTGCCTTGGTAACCCTGATAGGAACATACCAATACAAAATCTATTTAAAGCCTGGGGATGGAGAAGGGGTCAGAGTTCCATTTGGGGGCTCTCCAGCATGCCCCGGGCATGCTGCTTTTCTTCTCTTCCTTTTCTATTTCCTACTAATTTTGTAATCAAGTCTTGTTGAAGCTGCACTAAGCTATTAGTTTTAGATTCCCTATTCAACAAATTTTAATTGAATTGAGGAAAAAGAACCTACAGTGCCACTACAACTGTATCACTCTGTGTGTGTGTGTGTTTGTGTGTGTGTGTGTGTGTGTGTGTGCATGCGCATGCTTGCGTACTGGAGTTTGAACCCAGAGCACTGAGCATGTGAGGCAAGCACTCGACCTACAGCCCCACCTCCCAGCCTCCATTCTATAGATTGAGCAAAAATACAATATCTGATTCAACACAGCCACACGTCCATCTCTGTTGAATATGGAGTTAAGACATGCTCACTTAAGCCAACACCAGATTTTGAAACTAGGATTCTCAAAACAAATACACTACAGGTTAATTATTTGCCAAAGTGTTTTTTTTTTTTTTTTTTTTTTTTTTTTTTTTTTTTTTTGCCAGCATCGAACTTATCCAAGCCCCAGTTACTTACTTGAAATCTGACAAAGAAGAACAATTGAGGTTTACCTTTGATTCAATCTGATTCAGGGAATTTGTTTAGTTATACTTTAATCTCCACTTCCCACATTAATCTCTGGCCACACTGACATATGGCTATCACATTTCTGCCCAGAGCCAGGACCCTCTGAAGAGGCCTCAGCTGGGGGTAGTGCTGACAGACACACCTACCTGTATTGTCAAAAACAGTGTCGATAAAAGTGCAGTTCTTGAAGTAGGTGTTCACCGAAGTCACATCCTCAAAGGTGCAGGACTTAAACACTGAATCTTTAAAAGTTACTGATTTGAACTTGACCCCTAGGAATCTGTCCGACACAACACAAATTCAGGTCAGTGATGTGTACCCCTCAGAATTCAAAGCTAAGTCAAACAGGTTGAGGATGTGATGCCCCACTGTAGACTTTCTTCATTATAAAGAGCACAGTCTTCTGGGTTTTCTAAGCTTTCTGCTCTTTTCCTCTTTGCCTCCTGCATCCCGTCTTTTCACTGTCTCATGGCTCAATATCACTTCCCACCAGAGAAGCAATGGCTCTGGCTCACCTTGCTTCCTGCAGTGTTGGCAAATGGTTTTGTGGGTGTGCAATTAAAGACAGAGCTTGAGGATTACCCGTGGATATTAATTTTTAAACCTATCTTCTTGTCTCTTCACATAGGCCTTTATTTGAAAATTCTTTATTTGGGGCAAATGGCTCTAAATTGAGAACATATTTCTCCCTGAGACTTTTTAAAAAATGGTGTAATGATGGTGCCCAGCCTTGCTTAAGCTCAAGCTTGGCAAGTACTCTACCACTGAGCTACATCCCTACACCCCTTGAACTCTGAACTGAGGTTTTTCTGAGCTGATAACTTCAGGCTTTTTCATTCTAATGTAGGGACCTCCAATTATCCTAAAGAAGGGTCAGACAATTCTGCTTGATTTGCATGAGAAAGACTGCTTCTGAGTCAGAAAACACTAGGTTTCCTCATTTCCAGAAGTATTCCCACAGCCAACAGATATTTCCTGAGCAAAAATAGAAAAGCTCTGTTTATTTTTGGAAGAATGATGAAACCTGCTCAGGTGTATTTTGGAGCATTATAAAAGGGAATTCTAGGCGGTGAAGATGGTAATAGTCATAATAGCCATGAAGTCTTAGAAAAGTCTAAGCTTAGCCATTGATAAGGATTTCCAGCCAGCACAAATAACTATTCATCATTGTATCTTGGTACTTTATTAAGAGACTATAAATGCAAATCCTTAGCCAGTCACTGAGAAAACTTGCTTGTTCGCCTAGGAAGGAGTTAATATACTAATACCACTCTTATTAGGTACAGAAAGGGATTAATTTTTCTAGGTGAGTAAGCTGACTTGAAAGAAATTCACTAACTCTTGAGTACTTTCAAAACTATTCTTACTGTAATGTTTGACTGCGTTTGTGAATTCAAAATGTATAATGGCCTCACAAACCAACCAGCCTAAGAAGATGACCTTGTTGCAAACTCCACTTCAAGGGCCAGGAGTAAAACCATGGAAATTCACCAGAAGAGGCCAGAAAATGACACATTTTTAGAAGATTATTTATTTTTAAAAAATGAGATCAAATTTGGAAAAGGGAAGTTTTTATTTTTGCAATACAAAACTGAACCCAAGGCCTCAAACCTACTAGGCAAGTGCTCTACCACCGAGTTACATACCCAGTCCATTTTATTTGATTGTTTCATTTTGAAACAAGGTCTTGCTAAGTTGTCCAGGCCAGCCTCAAACTTGGGATTCCCCCTGCCTCATCCTCCCAAGTAGCAGAAATTATAGGCATATGCCACTATCCCTGGCCCAGCTAAGAACCTTGACAGTTGTTACTAAAATTATGACTGCCTGAGACACAACCATATTTTATAAATTTCTAGCAGAGTAAGAAGACTTTCTTAATAAATGAAGTGAAATTTTCACCCTAGAATTACAGAACATTTGATACTAAGGTTTCTGCAAAATCCAGGCGCAGATTCAAGCCAGCAGTTGAGGGGGAGATCGAAGCTAATGGATATGACCTTAGTTATCCTCAGGCCTCTCACAGCATTGCTAAATAGGTTGATAGCTTCCTAGCTGGTACCTCTTCTTTACATTACACATGGCACAAGCATCCTTCAGAATCCTTTTTCATCTTTCCAAACTGGTTTTAGCCGGGAGGGGGGGAACTCTGTTCTGTTATTTTAGACCATTTTTAAAATTGAGACAGTTCCTAAGAATGATGTAAGCTCTCATGAACTTACACAGCAATTACTTGCTCAGACAACATATAAATGGGCATAAGTACACTCTTCATTCATTTCTCTGTCTGAAATAATGAAGATAAACCACCTGCCTGTCCACTTCTCTCTCCTGACATCAAGAGGAGTTCCAGATCCCATGCTCAAGAGTACCCTTGCTAATACCTTCAGTGCTTTTAAAGCCCTTAAACAGGGGAATAATTTCTGTTCTCTAATTGAAACTCTTCTTGATAAAGTTAAACTCCAATTCTTGATTTAGCACAGTGGAGAATGGAGTAATTGTGAAAAGTGGTCTCTTTCTCAGGAATGGAAGAACCTAAAATTACATTTCATATTTCTTTCTGAGTTAAATAAGTTATCACTTATCTTATTTTCTCTTATGCTTCATTCTTTTTTCCTTAACTTAGTCTTATGTTTTCCAGGGTCTTTATAATTTTTTCGTATTGGTCCATTCTATTATTTAATAAATGTGAGGCAACTTGGATTCTGAAGTAGTTTTGTGTTTGTTTGTTTGTTTGTTTGTTTTGGTACTGGGGATTGAACCTAGTGCATTCTACCTCTGAGCTATACCCCCAGCTCTTTTTTTTTGTTTTGAAACAGGGTCTCATTAGGTTGCTGAGAGTCTTGCTAAATTGTTGAGGCTGGTCTTGAACCTACAATCCTCCCATATCAGCCTCCCATGTACTAAGATTATAGGTGTGCATCACTATGCCTGGCTTCCAAAGTAGTTTTAAGTAACTCATATATATGTATCTTTGGTCTGAAAATGGCTACATGTACAAACTAAAAAATCAAAACCTAAAAGAACAAAACTGTAGGTTTCAATGCAGTGAACACTAATAAGAAATCAGTGTTGTGAATAAACAACAAATTAAATAATTTCAAAATTTCTAGACCTGCCATTGTCGTATTCCATTCCAGTATGAATCTGATTTTCCATTGTAAAGTTAATGCTGAAATTTGCATATTTATCTTTTTGCACATTTCTAGTTAGCAAAGCATATTCATCAGACTGAAGATGTTTAATGACATCAGGGAACCAAACGGACAATCCATAGTACCTACAAAGACAAAGAAACATGAGTTTGTAAAGGCACTGGCACACCAAAGGCAATGTATTCCTCCCAGACATTATCAGAGTAGCTGTGGTTTTTAGAGCAGCACTTCCAGTTATGACTGGGTCCCTGTAACATTAAATGAACCATCCACATTAACTGGTGTGCTTCCTTTTAACCCAAGATTAATCTGCAAAAATGAAGCTAGAGAGATGGCTAGGAGTTAGCTGGAGAATCCCAAGTATATAATTCCCAAACCCTTCCTTTGGGAAGAGATGTGCAGAAAAAATCCCATCCTCTATTCACACATAGTGCTATGGTCGGTCTGAATGTCTCACCATCCCCTCAAATGCCAAATGTGTCTTGAATCCCAATGAATTTAACCGGTGTTAAAAGGTGGGGCCTTTCTCAGGTGATGAGCCGCTAGGGCACATGAATAAGATTAGTAAAAATAAAAGATGTGCAGAGGAGCTTCCTCCCTCTCTTTTGCACCTTCTGTCTGTCTCTTCTGTTATGGGAGGACACAGACTTTGTCCCTACTGGAGGATAAGGCAACAGAGCACCATCTTGGAGGCAGAGCTCAGGCCCCCACCAGACATCAAACCTCCTGGCACCTTTATCTTGGATTTTATAGCCTCCAGAAATGTGAGATAGATTTCTCTGATTCGTATGTTACCCAGCTTGTATTATTTTGTTAAAGCAGCAAATGGACTAAGACATATGGTATTTTGGCCCCAGTGAGAAACCTCATCTCTCAGGCTGATGACATAACCTCCCGAGATCCTCAAAGTCCAAAGCTCTTACAGAATGAGCTCTTTTACTAATGGAGAATCTTTGTGATACTGCCAGCCTAGGGTTGAGCCCCATATCCCAAGGTGGTTCAAGATCCCGGAAAGGAACATACAGGTTACTATCTGAAGATCCTGGTTACTTCCAATTTTCCCCTCCAGTCTTCTAATGTGTTATTCCAATGGCTGGGTCATGCTTCTATTGCCCAGTCCGGTGGTCATTAACCACATGCTGCTTATAAGCAGCTGAAATGTAGCTAACCCAAATTGAGATGTGCTATAAACACAAAAGGCCACAGGATTTTGAAGACATGAATGAAAGAATGTAAAATCAGTCATGAACAATTTTCATATTGATTATATGTTGAAATGACACCTCTTTGGATATATGAATTGAATAAAATCTAGTGTTAAAAGTAATTTCACTTGTTTTCATGTGTGTTTGTTTGTGTGTGTGTATCAGAAAATTAAAAATGACAGATGTGGTTCACATTGTATTTCTATTGGACAACGCCATATAGTAGCTCCCAAAGTGAGATCCCTGAACCAGTCCCATGAGCCTGGCCCCATCCCCACCTGATGACTGAAAGACTCCGGGGTAGAGTGTTCCAGGTGATTGTTGTGATACACAGACTTAGGAACCATGACCCTAGCTTATCTCCAGTGACACTTAGCTGCACAGGGGAAGACACGGTTATGGGCACAGCTTTTCCAGGCATACCAAGTTTGAGTCCTGGCCTTGCCTTGCCACCTTCATGAACTTAGACCAGTTAGCTAAGCCTCTGTTGTCCTTCATCTATGACTGAACCTATGGTGTTTCCACTTCCCTCCTGGGTGATTGCTCAGATTATATGGGATGCAAAGTATCTAGTACACCAAGAGTGTTCAAAAGACAGTATGAATCATTTTTATTATTGTCACAGGATTCCTGAAACTTCTGTGCCTCGGGATCCTATAAATTCTGACCCCTGCTCTTCACAGACCCTGAATCAATGATGCCAGTAGTCTGAAGGTAGTCAATGAATAAGAACTGTCTCAGGGACACAACATCTATGCATTGTTCTCTGATTGTATGTACAGGGCAAAACTTGAAAATGGCAACCAGGAGGGAAAGCACATTACTCTGGGAAGTTCAGCACCACCCATGTGGAAGAATTTCAGCAGATTTTTCATGTATTCAGCAAACATTTGCTGAACGTCCACTAAATGTTAGGCACTATTGAGATTTTAGGGATAATAAAAGCCCAATAATTGTAAAGCTTAAAATTGGGTCAATAATGAATAAGTTAACAACAATAACAACAACAACAACAACAACAGCAACAACACTAGATAATGTCTGCCATAGAGCCTTTTATGTTTTGAGTAAGATTTCTCTCCTGCTTATCTTGTCTACTTTATACCTAATTCAGTGCTTAGCACACAGTAGGCACATAATGTATGTTACATATTAGGTGCTCTCCTTCCTAGATTAATGGATTTTCTAGAAATTACATGAGAATTATTTTATGTATTCTACACCCACCTTCTTACCTTAAAAATACAAGGACCTGAATCACACAGCTACCCAAGTCACTGGCAGAAAGGACCTCTAGGACCCCTGGCCTCAGACATCTTCCTTTTCCTACGTTCACCTCACTCAGCACTGGAAGGAGCTGTCGTCTTTAATCACTTGCTTGTTTTAATTTACAGTTGTTAAGAGATGGAAGTTGCAGTGTGAATATTGTGTTCTACCAGGCCCCAAGATCCTACTGACCTGAGAGCGTAGGGTATCATCTAATTGCTTTACTCTAAACAATAAATTAAATAGTATTTACACATATACATTCTAAAGTGGAAATGTCAACTGTCAGCAAATAAACCCCTGAATTTTCCTATCTCCGTCTTTCTTACAACACCTACAGGACAGTTTTGTTCATTTGGCAACAGCTATTTACTAAGCTCTTAGTATGTGTGGGGATATATATCAGTGGATGAGGTAGTTTAAAACTCTTGTCTTTGTGGAGATGCCAGAGAGGGAAGCCAAAGCCTTATTTTTTATACAGAATAAAGAAGCTTTTTGTGTCGTAGAAGATGGAAAGGTCCATGGGGGAATAATAAGGAGGGAATAGGGGGTGTAGAATGGTTACAAGTTGAAAAGAGAGAGAGAGAGGGAGGGAGGGAGGGAGAGAGGGGGGGAGAGAGAGAGAGAGAGAGAGAGAGAGAGAGAGAGAGAGAGAGAGAGAGAGAGGGAGAAGAGGAGAGGAGAGGAGAGGAGAGGAGAGGAGAGGAGAGGAGAGGAGAGGAGAGGAGAGGAGAGGAGAGGAGAGGAGGAAAGAAAGGTACTTAGGGACAATGTCACTGAATACGTAACATCTGAGGGAAGACTTGAAGAGGGTAAAAACGAGGAAGGCAGCTTCCTGGTGGGAGTGTACCAGGCAGAGGCCATGAAGCTTGAGGTGGTGAGGGTCTGGTGAACACAGAAGAGCAGAGAGGCTGATGTGTCTGAGGTTGAGCAGAGGTGGGGAAGATGGCAGACAGTCATAGGAATGAATCACTCAGGATTTTATCAGACTTCCCAAATTCTATTGGTCTTGCTAGTCTAGCTTTAAGACAAGATAAATAAAACAATTGGCTTGTAACAACCATAACTGTCAGCAAAATATAAGCTCGAAAAAAGAAACCCAACAAAACACTTTTCTGGCAGGTTAGCAGTATGAAGCTGTGTAAGAAAAGAAAGTAGTGTGGGAGTTACAATGCGACATTTAATGATTTCACTCACCGAAAACTTAAATATCACTTACCCAAAGGACAGGGTGAACCAAACGATCGTAAGCTTTATCGTGTTTTCCCTGACTGGGTAGTTGAAACATCTCATAAAAGTCAACCAAATCTGTGAAACATTAGAGAGTTCATTTTCTTATGCAGTTACTTAGTCAACCCTACTCTTCCACCCCTTCTGTTGAATTATTTTAAAAAGCTAAGTTTTCACTGGGCTGAAGTCATTTCAACTTGAAATTTAAGTGCTTAAGACTATAGAGAACCAGATCCTGGAACTTTTACTTTCCAGCTTCCTGGAGGCCAATGGACTCCATGGTGGCTGGTCACTGCCCCGGCTCCAGCCCTGACACCTGCCTTCCCAAGACAGCACACAGTGGCTGGCCCCTGATCCCAAAGGGTCCAGCTGCCTGGTCCTGGTCCTAGGGTGAGGTGCCCTGGGCAGGCTGGAAGTGCTGCACTCATGGGACAGGGCATGCAGCCCCTCTTCTGACTCTCCCCCATGCAAGAAGCCGACAGGCAGGCTGGCACAGAATCCGGTACTTACTCCGTACAGTTCTGTGCGGACCCGAACGAAGCACCTCCTGTACCATGTTCCTGTATCACTCTCGATTTCAATCAGTTCATCTATCTGCTTAGGGGTTTTGATTTTGTTCACCTGCAGAGAGCAACAGAGTGCAAGGGCTGAGTTCTCCTCTCCGAAGTTGCTGAGTTTAGGCTCATGACTCCTTTATAAAAGAGCAAAACCCGACTCTAGTGAAAAGTAAGAGGTACTAGGAAATCACTCCGTACAGATGCAGGACCACTGTCTACAGTCAGCAGCGAAAAGACCTGAAGAAAGAATGAAGGGCAGGGAAGGGCACCGAGGAATGGGGGAAGAGCAGCTAGGAAGAGGATGCTAGGAAACCAAATGCCCTTCTCTCATTCATTCCTCACGGACACACATAAACAGAGAAAATACTCAGACTAGCTACTGAAGCTGGAGTTTTTTTGGGCTGAGTTGACTATACACATCATTTTTGGAACAGACCTAATTGATGAATTAGGCCCCTAACCATAGTTCTTAAAGTTGTCCCATCACTCTTTGATTCACAGAGTAGAATATTAGTAGTATCACTAAGGTCCTTTCTTCCTCTGCCCACAAGGGGCTGGACAGCAAATCCCCGCAGGCAGCCACGGGGCAAGGAGAAGGGAGTGTTTACATCATGAGCATCAACGCTGCTGCTTCAGACACTGAGGGCGATGAGCAGTGGAGAGGCAGCATCAAAAGCCCACTCCAGGTAGCCTCCTTTAGCTTAGGAAAAGAGCCCCAAGACGGGTAGAGCAATGTTTTCAACACAGAATGGATCCTGAAAAGAGGAAACTGGAAGACAACTCCTTCTTGGACCTGGTTACCGACATTTGCCTGTTTCTGATCCATGTGTAGCTGTTCCCCCGGCCTGACTCAAGCAGTTTGTTTGCATTTTGCACAACTTGCCAGCATCCCAGAGGGCGATTCCACTGTGAGAAGCCAGGTTCTGAGGTTGGCTTTGACAAAAGAGGATTGGGGACCACTGCAGTTTTCAAATTGTACCAGGGAGACAGTAATCTCTTTCTGCTATGTGAAAAAAGATATCTACTTAACGAAAACTAATTTTGAGAGTTATGTATGATTTTTTAAAATACAGTCAGTTTAAAATTATCCAGATACAAATTATTTTGTGATATTCTAGTCTTTACTATTTTTATATGTCACAAGATATTTATTTATTTATTTATTTATTTATTTATTTATTTATTTATTTTTGGTGGTACTGGGGTTCCTGGAAGCCCTTCTACCTCTGGGCTACACTCCCAGACCTATTTTATATTTTTTATTTGGAAACAGGGTCTCTTAAGACAGCGAGGCGGGCTTTGAATCTGCGTGATCCTCTGTCTCCGCCTCCCAAGTGCGGGGATTACAAGCATGTGCCACCACGCCCGGCAGATATTTATTTATTTTTCTATTTATTTATTGGTACTGGGAATTGAATCCAGGGTACTCTACCACTGAGCTATACCCTACTTATGTTTTATTTTGAGATAGGGTCTCACTAAGTTGCTCAGGCTGGCCTCAAACTTGGGATCCTCCTGTCTTAGCCTCCTGAGTAGCTGGGCTTACAGGTGTGCACCACTGTGCTTGGCACGAGAATGTTATCATTTAACATTTTTCTTTTAAGAAGCTTCTACTTCTCCACTCATCAACATTTGTTTATTTACTCATTCGTTGGAACCCAGGGGAGATGCAAACATAAAATATGACGCCCTCCAAGCAACCGCCACACAGGGTGAGAAGCTGGTCTGGAGTTCTGAATAGGAGGGGAGAGAAATACTGCTCAACTTATTAATTACTTCTTTCTGTTTTTAAACTTTCAGCAAATAATTTTGTTAAGTATCTCAACGTCTCTTAGGGCCTCAGAGTTATGAAGACAAATTCTTGACATCTTAGAGAAAATATGGTAGGGCTGCTGTGAATACATGCCTTAGCATGTCATTCAGAAATGTCCTGGAACCTCGAGGCCAGAATTTACACACACACACACACACACACACACACACACACACACACACACAAACACACACACTCTCTCTCTCTCTCTTACATGTATGCACATATATTTGTAGGAACACAGATGTGAATATATTTATTTTTTTGTGGTACTGGAGATTGAGCCCAGGGGCATTCTACCTTCAAGTTACACTCCCAGCCCTTTTTTATTTTTTGTTTGGAAACAGGGTCTTGCTAGGTTGCTGAGATTCTATGTTGCTGAGGCTGTCGGCCAATCTGTGATCCTCCCAAGTACTAGGATTACAGGTATGACCACCACCCCTGGCGTATCTAAACATATATTGATTGCTGCTGTTTACTGAGTTCTCAGAATGTGCCAGACATAATTTTAGGTCCTTTACAAATGATATCTTATGCGACCCTTCCAACAACCCTGTCAGGGGATATTATAATTACTTTTAGACAAGAAGACTACAGTTGAGAACTTTGAAGTTATTTGTTCAGTTCATGCAGCCAATAAATGAATGAGCTGGGTTTTGAATCAGTACATGTGCTTTACCTAGGAGGCCCTGGGATGCTGTGAACTTTTTGGCTAAGCATCACATAGAAACAAGTTTCAGGCCGGTGGCTGGGGTGAGCGCAGTGGCCGGGCAGAGCAGAGGGGATGGCCATACAGAGGCCTGATTTTCTCTGACAGCAAGCCAACAAGAACCTGTTGGTGATCCCTACAACCAAGGGCCTCCTGTCTCTGATAATGAGCCTGAGTCAATATGTCTGAGATAAAAACATGGTCTTTTTGCTTTAACCCTGGCTCTCTGGTTGATGTTATTATTTAACCAGCCACAGAACTGTAGGGTTCTAGATAGGCATAGACAGGGTTGGGAACCTATGGGCCAAACCAGTGCTCTGCTCTGCCTTTCTGTGTAAATAATTGTTTATTGGAACACAGTCATACTAATTTGTTTATACAATGCCTAGGGCTGCTGATGGCAGAGTTAGTTCAGTATTTGTGAAGGAGGTTTAAAGGCTTGCAAAGTCTAAAGTGCTTGTCATCGCTGGGCGTGGTGGTGCACACTTGTAATCCCCGCGCTTGGGAGGTGGAGACAGGAGGATCGTGCTGATTCGAAGCCAGCCTCACTGGCTTAGGAGACCCTGTTTCCAAATTTAAAAATATATAAAATAGGTTTGGGAGTATAGCCCAGAGGTAGAAGGGTTTCCAGGAACCCCAGTACCACAAAAAATGAAATAAAAAAATTAAAAAATAAAATGCTTGCCATCTGGACCTTGACAGGAAACATTTCCTGAACGATGGAGTAGAGGATTCTGAGGGCCAGACTCACCGTGAAGACTTTCTCGGGCTGCCCCCGGGCCCGCATGTTGGTGTCGTGAATTAACTTCAGAATCATCCAAGCTTCATCATGCTTTCCAACCTGAGAAGTGTTGTAGACAGTGAGGCATGAGGAGTAACGCGCTTATACCTTCCCAATTCCCAACAATCATCCTGTCAGACCAAATGGGGTGTAATTGTGCCAAGATATTTAGATCATCTCATGAGAACAGACAGACAATCTGCACATGATTAAAAAAAGTGAGCAGTTCAAATAATGGGTCTAAAACTAGAAATAGGATCTGTGTCAGCACACTCCCATTTATAAAACAATAAACCACCTTCTTTTCATTGAGGGAGACATTACTTAAGAAGGAACAGGAGTGCTTTCTGGCCATGAGGCAGACTTTTCTAGTTGTTTAAAGCATGTCTCCAGGAAACCAAACCCTCCATAGTTCCACAGCAGGAAGGAAACATGAACCCCCCCAAAGCGGCAAACGTCCTTGTTAGAAATGAGCAAGGAACTCTGTCCGATATCTGTGAGCTACTCGAGTGTTTGCAATAGCAAGCATTACCTCCAACAAGAACCGGGGGCTCTCAGGCATGAAGGTGAGGGCCACCACAGAGGACACGCAGGGCAGCGCGCACACGATGACGAACACGCGCCAGCTGTGAAACTGGTAGGCTGAGCCCATGCTGAAGCTCCACCCTGCAAGAGGAGGACAGGAGAGTGAGGGCGCTTCTGCCAGATGCCTGTGGGGAACGTCACCATGGGGGTTTCCACCAGGCTTTGTTGGCCATGTCCTACCGTCCACAGAGGGATGAGCTGGTCCACCAGCTCAACCTCAGGTCCACCATTGGCAATGCTGAAAAGAAAGGCGCATGGAGCCAGAGGGGTTGGGTGTGAGTAGGGGTGCAGGCGGGCCCATGTGCAACCAAATTCCAAAGCCAGTGTTGTTTTGGGAGAATGCTTTTTCCGATAGGCCGCTGTTCCAGATAGCTCCTGTTTGAACTTCCAGACCACTCTGCACTCTTTTTACCCTGCTGCATGTTGGGAAACCCTTTAGGACTGCATGAATGGCTCCCAGCTAGGTATGAGTAGAGGATGCAGGACAAGAAAACAGAAATCCCTTCAAAAACAAAAAGATAGTCAATATTCAAAGGGGTATTAAAGTGGTTGAAAGCGAAACTCAAACATGGTTCTAAATAAGAAATGATGAGGCATAGCAAATCTAATTGAAAACAGAGAGGAGATTTGTAGATGCATAGATGAATTATGTTGGGGAAATTTGAATTTACAACAAGAGAGACATCAAGACTCTCTATGAACCAAACTCAGGTTAGTCTACATTCCTCCCCCAGGACGGCTCCGTAATTATTCAGTGTTCACACAGGAGCCACGTGAGGTTCTGGAGGAAATGTAACTCCCCGAAGGCCATGGAGCTGAAGCCTCATAGTAGAACCTTCCCCATGAGGATTCAAGAGAGGGCCGCACACCAAGACATCGCCCTGTGTGTGTCCCTCACTCACTACATTTGTTGGCAGTGATACAAATGACAATGACATGCAATATCAATCTCACATTAATGAGCTTTTCTGGGAATTTAATGTGCGAAGATGATAAAGATTGCTTAATTGATTATTTCACAAACTTTAGGGGAGTTTGATGGCTCTTGGTGGCACAAGTTCAAAAGTCTCACCGCTTCGAAATGCAGAAGTAATTCTATGATGGAGCAGAGAAAACATAACTTTCTCATTTCACATTTGATCTTAGAGCTTCAAATGAAGAACTTTTCTTCTCTCTTTTTTTTTTTTAGAAGCTTTCAATTTGGTTATTTTAAGCATCAGAAGAAAAATAAAAGCTTTTGGACACTGTGTTAAACTTCAGGCTACAGCACATTCCATAAAGTTGAGGGAGGAAGAACAAAGGCAAGAGAGGGGAAGGCTCCGGTGTCATTGTCTTAATACATTAGTGCAGAAAGAGAAGTTTTCCAAGGAGAAAGTTGCTGCAGTGAGTCGAGCAAGAAGCTTCTTGTGGTGGACAGATTAATGCTCCCTGCAAAAATGATGTTCTCTTCCTGCTCCTCAGACCTTGTGAATATGTTACATGCCAAGGGACAAGGCAAGTGTGATTCAGTGGAGGATTCTGAGAGACAGAGATTATCCTAGAATGTCTGGCTGGATCAAGTATAAATGCCAGCGTTCTAATAAGGCAAAGCGGGAAGTAGGAGAGTCAGAGTGAAAGAAGGAGAGGGCATGAGGGCAGCAGAGGTCAGACTGGAGAGAGATTTGAAGATGCTACGTTGCTAGCTTTGCAGAATGAGGAAGGGGCCACAAGCCCAGGAATGTAGGTGACTGGTAGAAACTGGAGTAAGTGAGAATTCATTCCTCCTAGCAACCCCGGAGGAGCCTCCGGAAGTCCTGCCAACTCAACTGGACTTCTGCCCTTCTGACGTATGTGATAATAAATGTGTTTTGGGTAAAGTCAAACATTTGTGGTGATTGCTGCAGTAGCAGTGGGGAATGGATGCACTGCTCTTTGGGGTTATAGCTCTATCACTAACTTGACTGATATAAACTAGAGAATTATAGGTCTTCTCCATGAAACCTCAGCCTCCCCATTTTGGCTGGGACGTCTGCAAATGCCCATCTGAAGCCGGTCTTAAGAACGTTGCCCTCCATTCTTTCTGCTACAGAACATCGATCACAATGGTGGCTGGAGAGATTGATTACGGTTTCCTGCCTGTCAAGGAAATTGGACAACACTCTAAACCCAGAAGAGAGCTAACTGATCCAGTGCCTGCTCTGCTCAGCTTAGAACAGAGCTCCTTCAGACATAGAAAGTCTTGTCCAGCAGCAGAAGTTCACCCCATACACTGATGTTCAGGTCCTTTACTGTTTCACTGGCTGTGAAGTTGGCCTTCTTGTCTCCTGCTCGGTATATATGTATGCATGTGTGCGTGCGTGCGTGAGTGCATGAGTGTGTGTATTGTGGTGGTGTCTCCTGTGTTATCTACCCAATTCTCTCTCCATTTATTCACAATATGCTTTTCTCCCAGTTTACAAAACTAGTTTGTACTTCTGTCCATCTCTCTTCCAATCTCCAGCAGCCAATCCCACCCTTTGCACTTGACATCACTTCCTGTTTCTTTGAGAAAAGAAATACAGAAAGAAGTACATCCGTCATCCCTCACTCCTGGGTGGCCTGCCTGCCCCTGCCATCTCCCTGCCTTCCCTGTGGTTACAGCGGATGACCAGTCCATGTGACAGTCCTAGGTCCCCCTGCCCATGTGGGTTTGGGAACCCAACCTCTCTCTCACAGAGACAGGACTCCTGTGATTAACTACCCCTCCTCTCCACCCCTCACCATCATGTCCTCTCACTCCATCCATCCATCCATCCATCCATCCATCCACGGTACTTCGGCAGGGACAGTCTACCTCTGAGCTATTCCCCCTGCCATATTTTACTTGTGTGTGTGTGGGGGGGGGCTGGGATTTAACTCAGGAGCATTATCTTTCTGAGCTGCACTCTTATACCTGTTTTATTCTTTATTTTGAAACAGGGTATCACTAAGTTGCAGGGGGCCTCACTAATTTGCTGAGGCTGGCTGCAAACTTGCGATCCTCCTATCTCAGCCTCCCAAGTACTGGAGTTACGAGCTCCTATTTTACTTTTTACTTTGAAACAGGGTATGTTCTCGCAGGCCATGCTAAGTTGCTGAGGCTGGCCTTGGCCCTGCCATCCTCCTACCTCAGCCTCCCAAGCAGGCTTCTCACTTTATTGCTGGGTCATTGCTGTGTTGTATTTCAGTTTGTGACTACAATGCAGTCTATCATGTACCAGTGAAAGGGTTGTTGAATTATTTCCAGTTTGTGGGGGGGGGCGGCTATAAACAAAGCTGCTATAAACATTTCACACAAGTTTTTTTGTGTGCCTCAAAGTTTTCTTTTGCTCCATGTAAATATGTAGAAGTAGGAGAGTTGAGTCACGTGATAAATTTCTCTCTATATAATTATATATAATATATAATATACTCTCTATATAACTTTGTAAAAGACTGCCAAGCTTTCCTATGGGGACATTTTGATTCTCACCAGGTCTGCTAGCTGCTGAGCATCCTTCCTGCCAGTTGTTAGGTTTTTTTTTTTTTTTAAGTCCTAACAGGTGTCTAGTAGAACCTCACTATCATTTAATTTTGTATTTCCCTAAACCTGGTAATATTTTCATTTACTTTTTGTCCATTTTTTCATATACCGAGTACCTGTATGTGTCAGTTGTATGCTGTGATGCAGAGGATAATGAGACCCATCCCCTGCCCTCCGGAGGTTGAGGCCCCTGGAAGACGTAGATTTGCCAACAGATACAATGTGCAACACAACCCATGCTAGACCCGGGAGGAAAGAGGTCAGTGAGATGGTGTCCTGTGGCAGGGAGGGGCAGAGGGGCAGAGTGATCTGTGCAGCCCCAGGAGACTTCCCTCCAGTTCTGGACAACTTATTTTTCCGATTTGAGCCTATGAACAAAGACAACAAAATCAAAACTACTCTGGGTTAGAGATAGAATTAAAATCAGTGCTTAGAAAGTAGATGAGAGGTAAGTGTGGTGGTGCAGTCCTTTAATCCCAGTACTTGGGAGACTGAGACAGGAGAATGGCAAGTTGGAGGCCAGACTTCACAACTTAGCTACACTTAGCAACTTAATAAGCCCCTGCATAAAAAAATTAAAAGGGTGGGGGATGGAACTCAGAGGTAGAATGTCCCTGGGTTGAATCCCAGTATGGAAGAAGAAGAAGAAGAAGAAGAAGAAGAAGAAGAAGAAGAAGAAGAAGAAGAAGAAGAAGAGGAGGAGGAGGAGGAGGAGGAGGAGGAGGAGGAGGAGGAGGAGGAGGAGGAGGAGGAGGAAGAAGACGATGGAGGAGGAATAGGAGGAGGAGGAGGAGGAGGAGGAAGAGGAGGAGGAGGAGGAGGAGGAGAAGAAGAAGAAGAAGAAGAAGAGGAGGAGGAGGAGGAGGAAGATGGAGGAGGAGGAGGAGGAGGAGGAGAAGAAGAAGAAGAAGAAGAAGAAGAAGAAGAAGAAGAAGAAGAAGAAGAAGAAGTAGTAGTAGTAGTAGTGGAGGAGGAGGAGGAGGAGGAGGAGGGGAAGAAGAAGAAGAAGGAAGAGAAGGAGGAGGAGGGAAGGAAGAAAAGGAGGAGGATAAGGAGGAAGAGGGAAAAGAAGGAGGAGGAAGGAAAAGGAGGAGGAGGAGAAGGAAGAAAGAAGAGGAGGAGGAGGATGGAGAAGAAGAAGAAGAAGAAGAAGAAGAAGAAGAAGAAGAAGAAGAAGAAGAAGAAGAAGGAGAAGAAGAGGAGGAGGAGGAGGAAGAAGATGGAGGAGGAGGAGGAGGAGGAGGAGGAGGAGGAGGAGGAGGAGGAGAAGAAGAAGAAGAAGAAGAAGAAGAAGAAGAAGAAGAGGTAGTAGTAGTAGTGGAGGAGGAGGAGGAGGAGGAGGGGAAGAAGAAGAAGGAAGAGAAGGAGGAGGAGGGAAGGAAGAAAAGGAGGAGGATAAGGAGGAAGAGGGAAAAGAAGGAGGAGGAAGGAAAAGGAGGAGGAGGAGAAGGAAGAAAGAAGAGGAGGAGGAGGATGGAGAAGAAGAAGAAGAAGAAGAAGAAGAAGAAGAAGAAGAAGAAGAAGAAGAAGAGGAGGAGGAGGAGGAGGAGGAGGAGGAGGAGGAGGAGGAGGACGACGACGACGACGACGACGACGACGACGACGACGACGTCAATGACATCACTATCCCTTTCCTACCAGATTACAACTGCCCTGACTTGAAGAGGGAGCAGAGCAGGAAGCAGTGGCGGGGACACTCTTCCCTTCCTATGACATGGCCATCCCTCTCCTCCCAGGAACCTAACACTGATTGGGTGAGACCCTGTGAACAGAATAGGAGATAGACACATGAGCATCCTGAGAAAGGACCCTGCAGGTGCTCTGAAAAACAATACAGAACCGTGAAGGGGTCAAACACTGACCACCATCAATCCTCAGCTGTGAGTCCCCGATGCCTCCTGAGCACCAGCGCAGGGCCTGAAGGTGAGAACTGAGCCAGGCCTACACCACCAACACGGGAAAGTGGAGCAGAGGACAGGAACGAGAGGGCAAGCCACGCTCCAAGGGAAAGCCGGCTGCAGCTCTTGGATACTCCGGCTGCACTTGGTGAAATGGATTCTTATAAGTGAACCCGTTTCACTGGCACCATGCCTTTTTTGTCTTAGGAAAAAATGATTCTTACAAAGTTGATGGTTCTCATTGTCCTTTGGACTTTGTTAAGATACTCATTAAAATGTCATACTGAGGGATTTATCTACGGATAATGTAAAGTCCACGTGAGGAAGGACCTCAATTAGGGTATTACAGAGAGCTGTGACTGCACGGCTCTAATCAGTGTGGTGCTAATAAGAGTGCACCGTGCCTTGAATAATAATCAGGGCCATTTGCCAGCCTCAAACTGATGTGCTCTGCCCTTGCGGAAGCCAGCTGCCTCCCCAGCCGCCTAGGTGCCAAGGCGAAAGTACAGGATGCACACAGAATGCTGGCTTTTGCAATTATTTCTGGGCTCTGTTCTGGTGGTTGGTAGCTATTCTGCTGATCTAAATTTGGTTGTCAGTTATGTGATATTATCAATGAACGGTCTTTGACATAAAAACAGATTTTAGGTATAAGTCATAGATCTAATGTGCTAAAAATTTTTTAAACATTGCTTGGGAGATTAATTTTAATAGCTATAAAGTAAATCACTTATGTTTCTGTCTATAGTCTTCACTCATGAGGCACATGTACCACTAAAATTCTCTTTTAAAGTGGCTTGAAAGCTGGGCGTGGTGGTGCACGCTTGTAATTCCAGTATTTGGGAGGCTGAGACAGGAGGGTCACGGTTCACAGACAGCCTCATCTACTTAGTGAGGCCCTTTACAACTCAGTGAGACCCTGTTTCAAAAATAAAAAGAATAAAAAATAGGGCTGGGTGTGTAGCTTGGAGGTAGAACGCCCCTGGGTTCCATACACACACACACACACACACACACACACACACACACACACACACACACACAAAGTGGATCGAAACTTATTTTCTTCAGTAAGAGAAACTTAGGTAGGGAATGATGATTAGATGAATTTCTAATTTTTTCTGACAGAAATAAAATTTTATAGCTTCAGTAGGCCACTGGTTTAAAATATAAATACTATATAATCAATATGAATTACTAATCCTTGGCTAGAAACTCAGGTTGTCAGGCATTCAATGTCATCTGCAACCTTGAGATTTAACTAGTTGCAGCTAGTTAAATCAGCAACTCTGTTGTTGATACCAGCAAAGATTTTTCATCTCCTTGTCCATTTGTATAAATAAATAAGTAAATGAATAAATTGGAAGTGTGTGAGAAGGCTAAGTAGAGATAGTTATATAATCTATAGTATAGCCATATGATAAGTATCATATAAATGTTGGAAAAGAATGAAGGAGATCTTTCCGATTTAACATGAAAAATGTCCAGGTCACATTGCTCAGTGAAAGAAGAAAAGCTTTTTTTTCCCAAAAAGCATAAATAGTAGTGATTTCATTTTTATACACACATAAAACATATCACTCGCTGTAGAAAATAAGAGGGTAGAAAATGCACTCAACAGTTCTAAATGGCTCCTTGAGGTAGGGGTAGGGACTCATAAGGACTTTCACTTTTGACATAATTTCTTTAATTTTTGAATATTATATCACTGGATATTACTTTTTAGTTGAAAAGGATAACAGAAAGCTTTTCAGAGTTGGAAGCCTTTAATTTTTGAGACTCAGGCACTGAGAGGAGAAGAGAGAAGAGAACTAGAATTAAAAGGGTGCAACTATTCAGTATTTTCTTTTTTTTAAAATTAATGTTGATTCTGATTGTGACAATTCTAAACACTGACAATATAGTACACATTTATGGATTCCAATGAGAAAGGGCCAGTCAACCCTGGTATATCTGGGCAGGCAAGAGAACAATATTCACAGACCTTTAATCTTGGCCTATAGCCCCAGCATTTTTATTTTCTAATCTTGGATTCCTGGGGCGCAGGCCAGTTGCTTCTTAAGCTGCAATCTGTGAGCACTTTTTCCAACTAAGATGCACAGAGCAATCAGCATCAATTGGCAGGGATCTGCCTATAGCACGCAGCCATGCCTGCAGGAAGTGAAAGCCAATTACATGTCCCAAGGAGACAGTCCAGGGGTTAAGTTTCCAACCAATTCTGTCTCTAAGAGCAGGCTTACGCAATAAGCCAACCTTTCCATTAGTCTTTTCTTCCCTTCATTCCTCTCCTCTCCTCTCCTCTTTTCTTCTGGGGATTAAACCCAGGATCCCATGCATGCCAGGCAAGTCCTCTACCACTGAGCTATACCGCCAATTCCTATTTCTGTGTCTGAGCTCTGGTCCTGCCCTTTGGAATGCAGAGTAAGCAGTCAACACTTAGGAAGTCACACTATGCCTCTACTTCCTGAATTTGACTTGTGATACTGACCACACTTTCGAAGAAGCAGATTTCCTGGTGACTTTTGAAACTTAAAAATTCATGGGCTTATTTTTCAGGGTTATTTATTTCACT
Organism: Muscardinus avellanarius; assembly: GCF_963383645.1. Taxonomy (NCBI): domain Eukaryota; kingdom Metazoa; phylum Chordata; class Mammalia; order Rodentia; family Gliridae; genus Muscardinus; species Muscardinus avellanarius. The sequence continues at coordinate 63,268,017 of NC_137786.1, read as the reverse complement.
CCAAATAAGCAAAGAGGGAATGAGGTTGCCTTTCCACACAGAGTTCCTGCTGCCAGCGTGTCAGATTGATTCAAGCATGGCGCTTCCCAAATTCCACTGAGAGAAAAAGTCCAAGGGTTGGAAGAAAAAAAAACCCCTAATAACTCTAATAGCATAAAATATGTGTGTATACATGCATCTTTGTGTTTCAAACAAGGGTCCTTTGGGATTTTCTCTTATACTTTATTATTATACTATATTATTTCTATATTCAATGATAGAATATTGATGTTATGATAATATAGGCCAATCAAAAACTTATTTTTTTCATTTCTTGGCAGTACTGGGAATTGAACCCAGGGCCTAATGTAAGCTGGTTATGTACTCTGCCATTGAGCTGTGTCCCCAGCCATTTAATGCAAATTTATACTACAAGAGCCTAGAGGTTAGTGAAATTTTGACTATATATAACCAAAGCTTATATTGTAAGTGCATGCAAGCTGGGTATGGTGATGTACACTTGTAATCCTGTACTTGGGAGGCGAGACAGAAAGTAGGGGCATAGCTCAGAGGTAGAATGCCTTCAGGCTAAACCCCCAGTGCCACAAAAAGAAAAAACAAAAAGCAGCGCACGTAAAGTCAGTTCATTAATCTATGGATGCACATTGTATGTATTCATGTGAAATCTTATAGCACATACAGGCACATGTAACTTTCCTCTTCTGTTTTACTTGAGTATTTATTTAAAACAAAATGTACATATTTACTCACACATATACATACAGATTTGTATTTGTATATAAATTTTGTGTAAGCTGATATCCATGGATGAATAATAAATCCATTGTGTTTCTTTTGTGAACTGTTACAGTCTTAGGAGACTGAAAAATAGGTAAAACTAAATATTGAGAATTCTCAAGGCAGATATATAAAACATTGGAGTTAAATAAAAGCCTAGAGCTAAATTCTTCCCTATATTGTCAAGTTATTTTTGACAAGATTTCCACGAACATTTGGTGGTGGAAATGATAATCTTTTAACTAAATATTTCAATTATTGTAGCTTTATATGGTTTGAAATCAGAAAATATATATCTTCTAGCTTTGTTCTTTTTCAAGATCGTTTTGGGTACCTAGACTCCATATTCCATATTAGGATAGATTTTTTTCTGAAAAATAAATATATAAATATATGATAGTTTCACCTAAAAAATAGAAAAAAATATTCTCTGGTAAGAAAGAAAGCAAAAAGAAATATTGAAATGTTATCTTTAAGTCATCAAAAGCTTGGTATCAGACAAATGAAACTGTTATGTGAGATTATCATTTTTAATTTTAGATAAACTGCCATAATACTAGATGTCAACTACTAAGCCAAGCATGGGAGGGAGGGATAGGGAGAGAATGGGGTGGGGATTGGGTGGGGGCTGACTGGGAAAAGTGTGCATGTATGTATACAAAAGTATGTATCCTACTATGATGTATGAATACAGTGCACCAATAAAATAAATAAATAAATTAAAAAAAAGAGAATTCTCACTTTAGGTAGAAAGTTAGAATAATAGACTACAGATAATTTCAGGGAGAATATACATATATATATTCTATACAATCATTTATATACACAATATATAAAATCAGACAGAGATATACAATAAGATATATATATATATATGATCTGTCTGATTGTAAAGTATTTGTAACCACAAGCAGTGGCGCCTCCCTGTAATGCCAGCTATTCAGGCAGCTGAGTAGAGAGAAAAACAAATTTAAGATCAGCCTGGGCAATTTAGTGAGACCCTATCTCAAACTAAAATAAAAGTGGCTAGGGATGTAGTTCAGTGGTAGAGCACTTGCTAGCATGTATGAGGCTCTGGATTCAATTCCTAGTACCACACACACAAAGATTCTTTGAATTGACCAGATAAGACTATAAAAAACCTCTCCTGGATATAGATTAATGGAAAGAAATGGAACACTTAAAAACTGTAAACTGTAATTCTTGTGTGTGTGTGTGTGTGTGTGTGTGTGTGTGTGTGGTACTTTGGATTGAGCCCAAGGCATTCTACCTCTAATAGGGCTACACCCTCAGCCCTATTTTTTATTCCTCATTTGAAACAGGGCCTCACTAAGTAGCTGAGGCTGGCCATGAACCTGTGCTCCTCCTGGCTCAGCCTCCTAAGTACTAGGATTACAAGTGTGTGCCATTTTACCTGGCTAAACTGCAGTTAATTCTGACACAAGTTTCCAAAAGTTGGTAGAGGACTTATAACAAAATAATGGTGCTTATTCCATATATTGGCAACTCAGTCAATCTTTCAAAGTAGCTATCCTTAAAATAACTGTTAGCCAGGTACAGTGGTGCACAGTTGTAATCCTAGTACTCTGAAGGCTGAGCCAGGAAGGATTGCAGGTTCGAGGCCAGAGTGTAGTAACTTAGTTATACCCTGTTTCAAGATAAAAAAAAATAAAAAGGGCGGGTATGTATGCCAGAAATATAGCACCCCTGGCTTCAATATCCAGTTCCATAATAAATACATAAATAAATAAATCATCTTTAGAAAAGATTTTCCCCATTCTCTTCCAGGTTGTTTTCTGTCTCCTCTTTGCACATGGCTTCTACAAGGTCGTGTGTGTGTGTGGGGGGGGGGTTTACTGGGGATGGAACCCAGGGGCATTCTACCTCTGAGCTATATCTCCAGCCCTATTTTTTATTCTTTATTTTGAAACAGGGTCTCACTGAGTTGCAAAGAGCCTCCCTCACTAAGTAGCTGAGGCTGCCCATGAACCACCACCCTCCTATCTCAGCCTCTCAAATGCTGGGATTACAAGCGTGCACCACCGTGCTTGGCTTACAAAGTCTTACTCATGATCAACAGAGGATCTTTGTCCATTCCCATAGGAATTTTGAGATATGGTACAAAAAATGCTTATGAAATCTATTCTTAGGTGAAAGATTTTCTTCCCAGGGTTGTGAGGCAAGTAGATTAAAGCAGAGGCTCTAACATTATTGGTGTTTAGACAAAGAAGGGCTGCTCCTAGTTTCCAATCACCTATTCTATTTCCCATGCACTTTCAAGAGAACTTCCTATAATAAAAGTCAGATCATATCACTCCCTATCTTGAAATCAATGATTTCACCCTGGCGCTTCAGGATGGAGTCCAGATTCTCTCATGCAACCACAGGGCTCTCCAGGCCTGGAGAACCAGAAAATGCTTTCTGTGTGCTCCTTCTTATCCCAACACACATACACATCCCAGCTAGATACATCTCTAAACTTTTCTGTATGAACTGCCCTTTTTATTACTTTGTTTCCAAACATTTTTTCCATGAACTTGTAGCTTCTAAAAAGCTAGATTATCAACACAAGTTTATTACCAAGAATGGGCAAGTGGCAGTGCAGCCTGCTCTTGGGCTGTGCTGGCCGCTGGGGCCGTGTCCTCCTTTCCCTCCGCCTTCCCTCGACTGAGCTATGACCGGGTTCCTCGTGTCATATTTCACTGAAAGCCAGGTAGGAAAGAGGCTGCTCTCTAAAGCAATGAATGCATTTTCTCATAGACAAATCTAATGCTTCCCCAAATACAAGTTAGATTTCCTTTTAGAAAAATAAAACAGCCAAAAGTTAACCAGTTGATATTTAATTCGAAGGCAGCACTTTTTTTTTTTTTTTTTTTTTTTTTTGCGGGTCTGGGATGGAGCCAAGGGGCATTCGACCTCCCAGCTACACCCCCTGCCCTATTTTTTATTCTTTATTTTGAAACAAGGTCTCACTAAGTTGCAGAGGGCCTAAGTAGCTGAGGCTGTCCATGAACCACAATCCTCCAGTCTCAGCCTCCCAAAAGCTGGGATTACAAGCGCATGCCACCACGCCTGGCTCTCCAAGCTGCACTTGTTACAACACATCTTTAAAGCATGCTCTGTTCAGATTGTCTGGAGAGAAACCATAGTGGCCTAAGTCAATTATATCGTTGGCACAAATGCATCGCTTTGCCCATCTCTGATTTATGGCCCTGCAGGAGATATCCAAGTGCTCTTTCTCCTCTCTGCCCACCCCTCCCCTTTGTTTCAGCTTGTTATGCATCTATCCAGAGTGAAATTTCACCTCTGCTCTCTGGAAAGGCTGACTACTTGGGCCATTAATCTTGGCCCTGAACTAAGTTCCTGGCTGCTACCGACTGTGGAAATGATTGGTCCTGGAGCATCCTGGGCAATGGTTTTCTAGGGTTATGGCGCCAGAAAAATCAAACCCAGAGTGACTCAGTCTGGGACTAAGGCAGCAGTTTTTCATTCTCTCTAACATTCCGCTGCTACTTATGAGAAACGACCTAATAACCCCGGGAGCCCGCAGTGACAGAGCACTGGAGCGCAGATTGATGCTCAGGCGGGAGCAGCCATAAAACCAGCCAGAATGATGGTTTTTCGGCACTCGTAGATTCACACATGGGCTCTCTTTCTCCTTAGGTCAGTGCACTCACTCAGATTATGGTTTCAGAAGAGGACAGGAAGGCTTGAGTACCAACAGTAATCTCCAGGAGGGATAGATGTAGGCGGCACATTCTTAGAATATTCACAGTACACTTACCCTGTGCCAGACACCACACACACACATCATCATCATCATCTTGCTTAACACATCTCCAATCTTGCCGTCCACCCTGACAGGATGCTCAGATGAAATCCAGGCTCTTAGTTAAATTGGATCTTTTTTTAGTATAAGTATATCCCATGCAAATTTTGGGAGATACTTATAACTAAAATTTTAATTTAATTTTTATTTGAAGGCAATATCTGGAGATAGTTTTGTCATGACCTTGGGGAAGAAGGGTTACTACTGACACCTAGTGGGCAGAGGCCAGGGATGCTACTGAATATCTTAATGCACAGGACAGCCTTCCCCATCTTCAAATAAAAATTATCCATCCCAAAATGTCAGTAGCACCTGGCTGAGAGATCTTGATGTGAACTAGTCAATGTGTCCATTCAGCTCACAGGAGTGGTGCTCAACTCCAAGATGACAGAGCGAAGGCTTAAGGATACTTCGTGTTCAAACAGGGGTGTGGAAACAGACTTTTAGGATCCCCACAGTCCATTCTTGTGTGAATGTGTTTTGTTTTAGGTTAGTTTTTGCTATTAAGTTCTGTTATGTTGATGGACTTTATTTTTGCTACAAAATTAATCTACAGGGGCTGTCATTTCCTTCTCTATACTCTTTCAAATGTACCCTGAAGAACCAAGTAAAGATAGCATACCAAAAAAAAAAAAAAAAAAAAAAAAAAAAGAGCAAAGAAATGTTCTTTGCCCCAGGGGGTTGGGAGAGTACAGCATTCTTTATCTAATGATTTCTGATAACATCTGTAGCTTGTGCACGGTTACTAAAACACACATAATAACCATATTTCCTAAAGCATCTGTATTCTTGTTTCATCAAAGCTGGAAAGTTTGCCCTGTAAGTTTCCTGCTAATCCTCAGGAACGGGAAAATGCTGTTCTTAGCAGAAGCACCTGGTATTAGCCGGAAGTTGTACAAGTTTCCTCTGAGAAAGCAGTGGGCAGGCAGGGGCAGGGGCCATCCCTGGCTTCCCTGGACCCGCTGTGGGAAGTTCGGCAAGCAGGGTGCTCGAAGGTCCCTCTCGGCTCCCGCCTCCTGGAGCCCACTCTTGGTTCCCATCCATCTTCATGTCTGTGAATCCTCAATCACTTCAAGTTCACTGCCTTCTCTCCACACCCATCCACCAGTCCACAAAAGTTCACTGCTTCCAACCCGTCAAGTCTCCTCCCTACCCCCTCTAGTTGGTTACCCAGAGTCTCCTAAGGGATGGACCAATAAAACCACCTCAACAATGAGATTTGCTTACCTTGCCCTTCCTACCTTCTCCAGAGCCTGCCCATCAGCATTCTCCTGTGTCTATCTTCTGCAGGCCAAGACCCTCAGCGAGCCTGCCCCTCCAGCATCCCCATGCTCAGGTCTGGCTATGCGCCTGCCATTCCAGCTCAGGGATGCTCCCACTGCACTTGTGTAGATGATGGAGGCGCAAGGGGATCCTATTGCACATTCCCCACCTGTTACTAAAAAGTCTCACTAAAAGGCTGGGGCATGACCCAGAGATCAGAATCCCCAAACCCATCCTGCTGCAGGAGGTTTTAATGCAGGTGGACACAACAAGAAACAGGGCTCCCAGCCCTACTCCTTGACCCGCTCCTCCTGCATCTGCCCTGGCTGTGACGTCCTTTGTGTCTCTGCTCAGGTTCAGGCTCTTTCCTTTGCCCGGCACACCCCCTTCCACTTCTGTTGTCTGCCTGGAAGATACCATGAATCCTGCAGGGCCCAGGCACGCCTCACTTCCCCTGACTTGTCTCCTGCAACAGACTTCCTCAGAAGCAGTGGCTTCCTCTTCCACATCACTACAGTGATCAATACACCTCCTTGTCTAGCGTTTGTCGCCTCTTCTACACATTTTTAAAATTTTATATATCCTCTGCTCAATCCTGCTAAAACTCCAGAGACTAAAAATACAACTGCTTGAATCATCTTAATTAGAACTGAATAAACAAAAGAATACTTAAATTCTGGTATAACCACCATAGCCAGAGACATGCAAGGTACAAGCCACCAAGTAATTAAAAAATCATAGTAGCATACTTGCACGACACATGTATGTATGCATTGTAAATTCCCAAACATTTCCAGATGCCCACACATCTGTAAGGTTTTGCCCCCATATCTACTACTTCTCTGGCTACACTGGGTATATTGAGTACAAAACCCACATCGCTTGCTCAGCCCCACCTATTAGGTGAGCTCTTTTTTGTTTGTTTGTTTTTGTTTTTTGTTTTGGTGGTACTGGAGTTCCTGGAAGCCCTTCTACCTCCGGGCTACACTCCCAGACCTATTTTTACATTTTTATTTGGAAACAGGGTCTCCTAAGCCAGCGCGTGCAGCTGGCTCAGAACCTGCGCGATCCTCCTGTCTCCGCCTCCCAAGCGCAGGGATTACAAGCGTGCGCCACCACGCCCAGCCAGGCGAGCTCTTTTACACCTATTTCTGGTGAGGCTCAGGGCATCTCTCGTGTGTATACCTTGTACCTGCCAGTTCTTCCTCTTCTCTGGGAATGCACTGCCAGATCTGTGGCCTCAGCGTCCAGCTTTGAAGCATCTCTGGAAAGCGTGGACAGTGTAGGCTCCGATTGGGACCAGCCAAGTCCAAATCCACATTTGATGTACTGTTGGCTGTGTGACCTTGAGGAAGTTACTTAGCTGCATATTTTTAGTTGTTTTCATTGTGGTAAAATACATATATAAAATTTGCCATTTAAACCATTTTAGTGTACAGTGCAGGGGGGTATTAAATATACTCACAGTGTGTGATCAACATCTAACACCAGAAATTTTCAATCAAACTGAAACTCTGTGCCCAATAAACAATAATTCTCCCTTCTCCTTTATCCCAGCCCCTGGTAATCTCTATTCTACTTTCTGCCTTCATGAATTTGTCTACTGTAGGCCCCTTATATAAGCAGAACCACATAACTTTTGTCCTTTTTTGCCCATCTCATTTTGCTTAACATAACAGTTTAAGGTATATCCATGTTCCATTTTATGGCTGAGTAATATTCCCTTATAAAAATATGTCAGATTTTGCCTATACATTCATCTGCAGATGGGCGCTGGGGTTGTCTCTACCTTTGGGCTATTGTAAATAATGCTGCTTTGAACGTGGGCATACAAACCTCTTTTTGAGTCCCTGATTTTAATTCTTTGGGGTATATCCTCAGAAGAGGAACTGGAGGGTGACTTGTGATTCTGTGTTTAGTTTTATAAGAAAATGACAACACTGACCCGTTTTGTTGTTTATTCATGGGGCCGTTGTAATGATGGACCCAAAAGAATTACAGCAAGTGCCGGGCAGGGCTGAGGCTCTCTGTGTGTCCTGCTAACAGTACTGTGCTGGGTCTGGACCCTCAGGCTCCGCTGCCCACCTCGAGAGCCTCCTTCCTCCTGCTCTATTCTGTTTCCATGTTGTTTTCTTAGTTCACTTAAAGTTCCCTCTTACTGGTATTAAAGAAAGAATGAATTAAAATTGGCAGGAAAAGTAGCTGCACTATTTCCCATGATTCCTCTCTCCATGGAACAGTTTCTTGGCTCTGTGTCCTGGGCATCCTCATCTCCCAAGTGGCTCGCTCTACCCCAAGCAGGGTCCTGATGGGCACCCCACCCATCTGCATTTCAGAAAAGCTCAGGGAAGACAGTTTAGCCTGCCCATCCTTTTGTGTAGATTTGAATAGTAAGAATTAAAAATTTGGTGTTATTATTAAATCACTGTGTTTATCATGCCCTCTCTTCAGAGAGATGCAAACTAAAACTGCAGGAAGATGCCACTCCATGCCCACCTGGTCTTAGTGAAGATGAGGGCATTCTTAGTGAAGAAGTGGAATTCACACACATGATTGCTGGAAGTGTCAAATGGCACAACTTTAGAGAACTGACAGTTTTTATATACATATGTCTGCTCTGTGACAGCAATTTCCACCCCAAATGTTTAATTGTTAATTAGTACCAGGGTTTAAACCCATTTTACCTCTGAGCTATACCCCTGGCACTTCTTTTTTTAATTTTGAAAACAGGATCTCACTAAGTAGCTGAAGGTCTCACTAAGTTGCTGAGGCTGGCCTCAAACCTGCAATCCTCCTGTCTCAGCCTCCTGAGAACTGGGATTACAGATTCACCACCATGCCCGGTCCCATCCTGGGTATTTATCCAAAAGAAATGAGAACACAAGCAAAGGTGAGGCTGCTCTTAAAATATTTTTATAAGAAAGTTTAGAGTGCAACCTTTTAAAAAATTAATGTTCCCATATATGCAAATAAAAACCAAAATGAACTGGGAACAATTGAAATAACCCTCCACAGAACAAGGGAGGAATAAGTTGTGGAATAACTCTATAAGTAGATGCTATTTAACAGAGAAAAGGAAAGAACTATTGATACAAAATGAATAATTTTTTAGGGGAGGGGATACTGGGGATTGAACCCAGGGACATTTTATTTTCAAGCTACACCCTCCAGGCCTATTTATTTATTTATTTATTTATTTATCTTGGTGGTACTGGGGGTGGAAACTAGGGACTTTTCTACCTCTGGGTTATACTCCAAGACCTATTTTGTACTTTGTTTGGAAACAGGGTCTAAGTTGCTGAGAGCCTCACTAAGTAGCTGAGGCTGGCTTCAAACCTCCACAATCCTCCTGTCTCAGCCTCCCAAGCGCTGGGATTACAAGCGTGTGCCACCACACCTGGCTCTTTTTTTTTTTTATTATTCTTTATTTTGAAACAGTATCTCAATGAGTTGCAGAGGGCCTCACTAAGTAACTGAGGCTGGCCAGGAACTGCAATCCTCCTGTCTCAGCCTCCCAAATGCTGAGATTACAAGCTTGTGCCATCACACACAGCTTCTTTTTGTTGTTGTTGTTGTGTTGTTCTGAAACAGGGTCTTTCTAGGTTGCTGAGCGTCTAAGTTGATGAGCCTGCCTTGAACCTGAAATTCTCCTCTATCAGCCTCCCAAGTTACTAGGATTACAGCTGCGCACCACCACGCCTGGCTAAGATAGATGAGTTTTATTTTTTATTTTTTTGCGGTACTAGGGATGGAAGCCGAGGGCATTCTACCTTCGAGCTACACCCCCAGCCCTATTTTTTATTCTTCATTTTGAAACAGAGTCTCACTAAGTTGCAAAGGTCCTCACAAAGTAGCTGAGGCTGGCTGTGAACCCGGATCCTCCTGTCTCAGCCTCCTGAACATGTGCCACCATGCCCGGCTAGATGGATGAGTTTTAAAATATGCTGAGTGAAAGTCAGAGATTCTCTACTTTGTTTAAATGAAGTTCCAGAACAGGCAGGACAAATCTTTGGTGATGGAAATCTAAGCAGTGGTTGCCTCTGGGGTGGGGACATAAGAAGTATAAAAGTCTTTTCCATCAAACAGGTTGGCCAGATGGCAGCCACTTTAACTTCTATCACTTTGTTTTCTGGAATCTTGAGCTTCACATCTCTGACAAACCACAAAAGTCAAAACTAGGGCCTGTCTTTAAACTACCAATTGTGTAAAGCTGTGAAACCAAGACTCCACCAATGAGGGCCTGGGGCAGATCGTTTCAGGGATTAAACCCGAGTGGACTTCCCGCTTGGTGAGCTTGCTTGCTTGCTTACCAGACTGCTTGTCAACTGCACCTTCTACAGAAGCAAGACTTTGCCCTGCCGAGTGCCTCTGGAGTGTCTGTCTCTATCGCTGATTCACATTTCCCACAGGGAGGGGAGAGGCCGACTGAAAATGGGGAGGTGAGAATGCTCTACACCTTGACCTGGTGCTGGTTAATGAGGGTATACACTTGTTCAGATCCATGAACTGCACACTTAAGATCCTTGAGATTTTGTATATAAATCCTTGAGTCTTTGTATATACATTTTGTTTGATTTTAAACAGCAGCAGTGAGGCTGCCTTCCCAGGGATACACAGACCCTGATACTCTATAAACTAATCCGGTTTGCAATGACTCAAAATCATCTTAGTTTGGGCTTGGCGCTCTTTCAACTGGTTACAAAAATTCTTTTGCTTCCGAATGGGCTACATTCTTTTTGCATCTATTGCACTGGGACCTAAGGTCAGCAGCTCCCGGTTGGACTAAGACAACTCCTGAGGAGGAAGTTTCCAACCCAGCAGGACCAATGAGCCTGAGGCCATTTCTCCTTGCCAGCGGCAGCCATCCAGATGGATCAAAGGGCTTCCCCTGCTCAGACAAACACAGCCCGCAGCAGGGAAGGAGCAGAGCTGCCCTTCAAGCCACAGGGCAGCCTCCTCTGATTGTGTGGTCGTGGTGACTGCGTGAGTTCTTCTCCACAACCAAACATCGCATCCCAAACCCCAACACCCTTCACAACCAGTCTCCACACACAGTGCACACATGTATACAGACCACACCCATGACCCACACCCACATACACACACATTATATATGCACCACACATAGCACACATATACCCGACACACACATCATAATACACTACCACACAATGCACATGTATACCACACACAGAACACACACAAATACATACACCACAGCACACTACCCAACTATACACCCATTCTATATACACACTATACATATACACTACATACATATCACACACAGTAGAGTACACCTATCAAGCACGTTACACAAACAACACACATACTACAGACATACACCATATACACTACACAGATACATGAACACACATGAGCTACAGGGAATATTTAGCCCAGTGGCAGCAATGGTGTGGAGGTTAATGAATAGACCATATGCTACTAATATTAATAAAGGAGCAAGAGCAGCACGTTTGGGACACACCAGGACACCTGTGCAGGCTACTAAAAATTGCAAAAAAAATTATTTAGGCCTGATAGCTGGCCTAAATAAACAAAAAGGGCATGCTTTGATATAGAGGTAGACTTAAACAAAATAAAGGAAAAGGCTTTAGGCTATCTGGAGGTCATTCATTCAGAGGGAGGCAGGTGGAAGCTTAAACACAATTTTAGAGCTTTACAAAATCGCTTGCAAGGAGGAACTTGGGTGGTCCAAGCACAAGTCTGCTCCCTAAGTTTTTCTACCTCGTAAAACCAAAATGAAGATGCGAACTAGCTATTGTTTGTTAGTTTATGAAGTTCTCTAAAAGGTGAGTACAGTGCCCTTGTAAAGGGGGAGGCAGATTTAAAAAGGTTTGGGAGCCAGCAAGACCCACGCTAGGACATGAATTAGCTGGAAACCGCTCTGAGTGCCACCAGCACAAAGACAATCCAAGTTCATTTTGAAATACCCTAAACAAGGATAGCCTAAATTTTCAGAAGTAACAAAGGCAGGGAAAGCCACTGCAAAAAGATTAACAGGCACGGGCACAAGTTACAAAGCTCAAATGTGTCCCTCACATCCCACTACGGCATTCTAAGGAGCGTGAAGTGTGAGGAGCCCTAACCAACGCTTGAGGGCATCCTGCGCCCACAAGTTACACAGAGGCACTGCTCTTGAAAAGCCTCTTCCCTGGTGGCTTTTACTTGCAAGTCTGAGGGGACGTTTGAAGCAGGTGAGACTCTGAACCTATCTAAAAGTGAAAAGTCAGGGGGCCATAGCAGTTGGTTGTTTTCCTGCTTCTTACTCAGCCACGTGAGTCTGCCTGCTACATTAATTTCTGCACTCTTAAATTCCGGCTGCTAATTTCCCCATCCAAGAGACCAATACAAAGCCTGGAAAGGCCAGGCTCTCGAGCCCCCAGCTCTGAGGCCAAGGGACACAGCCAGGGGAAGCCCAAGCACAAGGCAGCCTTGTTTATCCCTGGTCCTAAAAATCCAAGCATCAGACATTTGCCCTTGGGAGCACAGCTGCAGATCAGAACTTCTTATGGCGGAAATCCTCGCTTACCACCTCATGAAACAACTGAGCAAATTCTGCATACTTCTATCAGGCTTCAATTTTTTAAAAAAAGGGACCAGGAAACTGGACCCAATGTGGGATACCTTCTAGGAGAAATACTGAAAAGAAGGATTTTAGTGTCAGGCGAAGAGAAAAGGACACGCATGGACGTGTGGGGCAGCGGAGGATAGGGCCACTCACAGGAGGGATGGAGGACATGGGAAGATGCTTTTGAGACTCCACTGGTCCTGCATACAACCAGCGGTGTCATCCTAACTAGAATCCGGAAGATTAACATCATGAGTTCCCACCTGGGAAAACAGATGACAGAAAAGACGGGGCTAGAACACATTTTAGGAGGCAAAGCATTATGGTTTTGCTAATCTCTGGTAGAAAAAAAAAAGCTTTATTGTATCTGAAAAAAATCCCTCTGGCCTCCTTGACTTACTAAAAATCAGTGGAGCTAGCCACAGAGGTTAATAATGGTTTTTAACCAGATTAAGAGTGATTGTAAGTATTACTATTGTCCTCTCCCCATAGGATAGAACAAGAAAAACCTCAGAGTCTTTGGTTAATAGAATTTCCTGACAATGAGCATTAAAAAGTACAGACAAAAGAAAATTCATTTGGGGTGGGGAGGGAGAATATTTAAAATAAACCCCGAGTCTCACTTGTCCCAGGGAAGAGGAGACTCAGATCACCTCGCCTGCCTAGAACTCTTTATTTCCTCTTACCCTCAGATAGCAGTGTTGCTATTTCCTGGATACAAATACAATATGTGTATGTGTGTCATACCCAAGCAACATAGACAATAACTTAAAAGAAGGCAAATTGTGAGGGAACAGGATTATGATTTCAAGGCCAGCCTGGGCAATTCAGTGAGATCTTGTCTCAATTTTTAAGAAGGCCTGGGGATATAGCTCAGAAGTAGAAAGCTCCTGGGTTTAACCCTTGATACCATAAAAAAAAGGAAGGCATATCACTCAAAGTTTTATTACCCAGAGGTAAATATAATTACCATTTTGGATTTAGTACAATTTTTAGTATTTAATTAAGTGATGAGATTTAGTGATAGTCTTGGGGAAAAGCAGGAGCTTCATTCACTAAGATCTTTGTGTGTGGTGTCTAAGGGATGGAACCAGGGCCTTGTGCATGTTTGGCAAGCGCTCTACCACTGAGCTTCACTCCCCGGCTCCCACTGAGAGTTTTAAGATCTGTGTCTTGGTTCACGGTAGGTAGCAGGCAATCTGTCTGCTACACAGTGAACACTTGGCGTACATGCCTCACGCATTGGCTTGCAGACCTGGAAGTTTCCACAGAAAACAGGCAGTGTGTAAGGATACAAAGAGTGTGGTCCAGAGAGAAACACAATGATAAAGATGCCCGTGGAGGATTGAGAAGCACCGGCATTAGGTAGGTTTTGCTCTAGTTGGGCCTCCCAGAGCTGCATCTCCCGGCAGTCTCAAGGCAGGGGCGTAGGAGGAAGGCTAATGCGGTCTCCTTTCTCGCCGACTGGTGCGTGTCATTCCCACCTCCTGCCAAGTCTGATGAGGGAACCACCTTGAATTTTAGAAAATCAATGAGCATATTCTGCAGAAGATTTTTTTTTAACCTTAAGATAGGAAGAAAGTTCTTTTTCTTTTTTTTTTTTAACACAAAGGGATAATTGCGTTGAAGTTAAATTATGCCTGCAGGTAGGTAAAACTAAAAGTTTTTTAACTTGGTGATATTAAATTACTAAGAAACACTCATTCCACAATAATGAAATTCTCATAGTAAGAATGCTAAGATTCCCAAGGAGTGGCAGGAGATGCGGTGGGTAAGAGAAAAAGCCAAAGAAACTTCTATCCTGGGGATGCCCGCAGCATGTTCAGGGTGGAGGTATTAGAGGTAGGTAGAAGGGAAACAAACTGGGTGCTCATTAAATCTCAGATTTTTTTTGAGAATCTGCTCCCTTCCCACATTTCTGAATTGATACATTTTTATCATGGCTCTGGATCTTATCTATTGCTAAGGGTAAAGCTTCTGGTATTTACCAGAAGTCTTTAAATAAAACTGTGATATAGTTCTTTAAAATGGAGCCAGTGGGACCAGAACACCACAGCAATTTGAACCTGTCATCAGCCACTTAAGAACCACACAAACATTTGATCAAAGGAAATTTCATGATTCCCTTTTCTCCTGACACTTGCATTTCCATTCTACCTTAACCACAGAATTCTAACTTAATGTAGTATATTTTTATGCATGAAGCATGCTTTTATGATTTTATTGATTAATCTTTTATATTCTCTGAAATAAACACATGGACCTAAATTTAAAATGTCAAATAATTTCCTGTGACCACAGCTTTCTAAGTGACAAAAATTTTATTGATTAAGCTATTATTACAATTATTATATGGCTGGTCAATATATAACAAAATGTCTTTTATGATTTGTGACAATTTCAAACAGAAAATGAAGTTTTTTGGAAGTCTACTGTTTTATAATATAAAGGATTTTCCCCCAGTTGGTCCATGTATCCATGAGTGAATATTATATATTCCTGGAATGAGAGTGAGCTTATGGTTAACTCATATTGATACAAGAAAATGAAATGAATGGAAAGAATTTTACTTATAGCTGCATCACTCAGTTGTGTGAGCTCCGAGTTCCTTTAGTACCTTGACCTATCATTGAAATTACTTATGTTGTACCAGCTTACTTGGTTTGAACCTGCTTGAATTTTGTTAAAGGCAAAGAATTAGAAACCACCTGGGGGCAAAGGGATCTACTGCTTGCTAGCAGAGAGCTGTTCACTTTTCACCAGCTGCCTCTTTTTTTTTTTTTTTTCAGTACTGAGGATGGAACCCAGGAACATTCTACCTCCAAGATACACCCCCAGCCCTATTTTTTATTCTTTATTTTGAAACAGGGTCTCACGAAGTTGTGGAGGACCTCACTGAGTAGCTGAGGCTGGCTGCGAACCTGGATCCTCCTGTCTCAGCCTCCTAAGTACTGGGATTACCAGCGTGCACCACCACACCCGACTCAGCCCCAATATTTTGAATCGTACCTTTGTTCTGAGTCCAGAGGTTACTTCCCTGATGGTGATGAGAATTATACTCTCTCCTTTGTGGAGTAGGAAAATGGTGTGTAGATTAAGATAGATTAAGGTAAAGAAATAGTGCTATGGAAATTGAGCTTCTTATAATTGACCTTCTTAAAACTATTACTGCATATGTACTCCTCGGACAGTGGAGTTTGAACACCCCAGTTTGAAGATTCAGAGGCCCTGGAGTTAGCCTGGTTAACAGTCCAGGGTTAATTATCCTACCTCACTGACCATAAGCAAGGTACATGCTCTTTCTGAACCTTGGTTTTCTCACCCATAACATGGGATAACAACAACAACAACAACAACAACAACAACAACAACAACAACAACCACCACCACCACCACCCTTTGGGGTTTTCTGGAGGCTCCAGTAAGGAAATTGGAGTAAAAATGCCTCGTAAAAGAAAACTCATGTCGTCGTTACTGTTTCAGTCAGCAATCTCACTGCTCTCATTCAAAACACCCGACCACCACAATTTAGAGGAAGGAAGATTTGTTTGCTCATATTTCTGAAGAAGTCCATGTCAGGCCAACTTACACCTGTGGAGGTCAGGGTATGGCGGCAGGCAGAGAGAAGAGCTCAATGGCTCTGCTCTCCTATCTTGGAAGGCCAGAGACAGAGAAGGGAAGGGTAGGAGAGGTCATATATATTTCCCAAGGCCACACCTCCAGGGACCTCGCCTCAGCCACCAAGCCCCACTCTCAGATGCCTGCCTTGTTTCTGTGAGGTCCAGGAGGGGCCTTCAAAATCCAAGCCATAACAGTCATGTAGTTTTCATTACTGTTTTTGTAGCAATGATCCTGGTTTACTGACTAAGATCAGATGTTAGGTATACAAGTGGTGCTTGTCGCTGGAATAAAGCCTTGCTAATAAGTTCAAAATGCTGGTCTCTGAAGTTCTAGTGTTAAAATAATGAACCGGTACATGTCTTAGCCTAACAATGAATAGCTGTGCTTTTCAAAGTGTGGATCCACTAGCACATCACCTGGGAACTCGTTAGAGATTCAAATTCTCTGTCTCCATCCACATCTACTCAATCAAACTCCAGAGGTGAGACTCAGCAATTTATGCTTAATAAGCCCTGCGGGTGACTCTGCTACATGCAGCAGCCCAAGAACTTAGCACTTAGCTGCTCAGGGGCCCTGTGTTTTTTTTTTTTTTCTGGCTTTTGTTTTGGTACTAGGGGCATTCTACCTCCAAGCTATAGCTCCTGCCTTTTTAATTTTTTTTTATTTTGGAACAGGATCTCACTAAATTTCTGAGGCTGTCCTCAAACCTGTGATCCTCTTGTCTCAGCCTTCCAAGTACTGGGATTACAGGTGTGTACCACCATGCCTGGCTGCAATTTTTTCAGGCGGGGGGGGTGAATGGGATTGAACCTAGGGGGTTTCTACCTCCAAGCTATACCCTCAGCCCTATTTTACTATTTTATTTTATTTTTTAATTTTGAAACAGGGTCTCACTAAGTTGGAAAGGGCTTTGCTAAGTTGCTGTGGCTGGCCGTAAACCTGCAATTCTCCTGTCTTAGCTTTCCAAATACTGGAAATTTCTTTTTGCCTGTTTTTGAAAAGAGACTCTTGCTAAATTACTGCATGCTGGCTTCAAACTTGTGATCCTCCTGTCTCAGCTTCCCAAGTACTGGGATTACAGAGTGTGCCACCATGCTCAGCTAGGATGCCTTGTTTTGTGCATGGGGAGCCTAGTACATTTCTCAGGATGGTGGGAGGCATGAGAATCCAACAGGAAGCATGTGATGTGGATAATTTCTATATCAGCACATCACTGAATGTCCCCAGAGGTGGACAGTGCCTTCT
This sequence comes from Muscardinus avellanarius, assembly GCF_963383645.1. Lineage (NCBI taxonomy): Eukaryota > Metazoa > Chordata > Mammalia > Rodentia > Gliridae > Muscardinus > Muscardinus avellanarius. The sequence continues at coordinate 63,250,690 of NC_137786.1, read as the reverse complement.
CTCTGTCCTCAGGTGGTACGCCTGCTGGCAGTACCTGCAGGGGATCAGGCCCAACAGCACCTCAGGGCAGGGCCTAGGGTCTGCACGGTAGTCACCAGAGGCTAACTTAAGAGTTCTTATCATATGCAGACTCTTCTTATGGGCAAAGGCAGGATGTCCTTTTTGTTTTCCCCTTAATAAAAGAGAAATAGAATAAAAAGAAAGAAACATCCACTGAGATGTCAATGGAGATTAAAATATACCCACCTGGCTACAAAGAATTAAGTTACTCTTCTGCTAGTTTTCTGCTTCTGCTCTGTCTCTGTTCAGCCAGTGCCACCTGTCCCTCCTTTACTCCAGGCTCCCACATTAACCAAGAGGTCAGCTCCAGCACCCAGACTTCTCTCAGTCAACAGCTATCAAATGTAGAATGGAGACCAGCAAAGCGGCCACATGCCTGTAATCCCAGCTACTTGGAGGCTAAAGCCAGAGGGTCGCAAGTTTGAGGTCAGCCCGGGCAACTTAGCAAGATTATGCTTCGAATTAAAAAATAAAAAGTTCTGGGGCTGTAACTCAGTGGTAGAGCGCCCCGAGCTCAGTAACACACACACACACACACACACACACACACACACACACACACACACGTGCAGGCTGCTTTCAGTGGGGTGAAGGTGAACCCCATTCCATGATGTTTCATGTGGGGAGCGTGCCTGTGTGTAACTGTTTTTCCAAGTGGACACGTAGCTCCTTTTTTTTTTTTTTCTGATATAAGCTATGTAATGCATCTAGAACGTGCGGACACTGTGAGGTCTGGTTGTCTGTCCGGAGGAGGTGGAGAACAAATTGCTCCAGCAGTGGTGGGAAAAGTAGCCCTAACCATTCCCCTGCCTCCAGCCCATAAACCTACCTGCCCAGCCCTGTCAAGACCATCGATGGGGAAAAGCCATGACTGTGTAACTACCCCTCCCTCCTAATTCCCCTTAAAAAGCCCATAGTCTGTAAGACAGGGGCCCCTGACTCTTGTGGACTCTCTCTCCCAGTCAGGTGCCTCCTCCCAGATTTAGCTCCCAATAAATCTTTTCCTGCTGTTGAGCTGTGCACCCCTTGTCCAGATACTTACCAACATATGCTATTTACCAACAGAACACACATGGGAAGAGGTGATTCAGAAATTGTGGGTACTCCTGGGGTTTGGATGCTGTTCCCACAAAATGCTTGTTTAGTACAAATGAAATTATAATAGCCAGAGTGACAGTGAAAGCAGAGAACCCCAGCACACTCAAAGGAGAGACACAAGCTTCCCGTCGGCAAGGCTCTCAGAATTTGACCTTAATCCAGTATCATTTTTAAAGTATAAAATGATTTTTGTTGAAAACATATGGAAGAAACAAAAAGCAAGTTAACTTAAACAGGTTAGGTGTTTAAATTGCCAGTTAAGTTTGGGCTTTTCTTGATCATATTTAAGGAAAAGCAGAACATAAAAAAAATAGCCAAAATAACATAGAGTGGGGAGTGAGGCACAGATCGGGCATCTGTTGATATGTTTTCTCTATTAAGGGAGAAATCCTTGAAACACGGGTGGGTACAATATGAAGAATTAAAGTCATTGTCAACCATTTGGTTTCATGTTTTGGAGGAAGTGACTTTGAAAGAAAACGGAAAGATCATTCCACAAACTAAGTGTTCAGAATAGACTGATCCAATCTTGTAGCAAACGCCACAGTGACCCACTGAGGGTTAATGTTAAGCCAACACTATTGAAAAATCTCATTACCAGGATTGTGGCACCAAAATGAGCTGCTGTATGGTTGACTGAGCTGTCTGACTCTGGAGATTTATATACCCTGTGGCTCTGCAGAGTCTCTGATTGGAGCCTAGCTCACTGCTGCAGCAGACACAGCACAAACAGCCAGGCACACCAGCAACCTGCCTGCCTACTTGTATTTTCATCAAAACAGAGCAAGGCAGTGGTGTCGTCACATGATGCTATCACACTGAGGAGAAATCCGCACAAGTGGACATCTTCATAAGTAGATAAACATATTTTTGGTATATTTTTGTGAAGGGTATTAATTATGAAATTACTCATCTTACTAAGCAAATAAAAGCAGCTGCTAGGATTAACATGACTCTTCAAAGGTCTCACATCTTATTAAAATGCTACCCTAATTGTTTTAAATAACAATGTTACAGTACCTTTCAAAGTCAATGTTGAATATTTAATAGATAACAAGACTTCACTGTGCATTTTTCCAATTTACCTCATATGGTATTTTTTAAAATCATGAATATGGGAAGACATAAAATTGATAAATGTTTTACATCTGGCCTAAAGCATTCCTCATTTATGTGAATGCATTTAAAATAATGGGCTTTAGAATAAACAAAATAGACTATAGGAACATCCAACCTAACATTTTAGTAAATGCAGAACAGCTGCTAACTATTCACAATCAGCTTTGAATCAGAATATATAATAGAAACAGTCTTGGAGAACTTTTGCAGGTGTCCTTTCATCTGTTTCTCTAAAAGAGAGACTATTTAAGTATCTTTCAACTTTAAAGTTGATCTACATTTTATTTTTTTCCAGGTTTAATAATGACAATTATTTTTTAAAAAATTGGTTATGCATGTCTGTAATCCCAGCTATATGGGAGGCCGAGGTAGGAGACTCAGAAGCTCGAAACCAGCCTAAGCAATTTAGCAAGGCCCTGGCTCAAAATAAAATAAAATTCACCAGGAATGTGTCTCAGTGGCAGAGCACCAGAGTGTTTGATCCCCAGTACCACCAAAACAAAACAAAACTCACCTAACTGGTACCTTTCCCAAGTGGCCCAGGTGCAGCCACAGCACCATCACACTCCTCCTAATACCTTCTGTTTTCTCTCAAATGAATGACTTTTGACTAGTATTTTTCCATTCAGTCATTTGACAGTTATTTTCAGAATACCTACTATGTGCAAGGTAATGGGCTGAACATCCATGGTGTCTTCTATAAATATATTTTCTTATTTATTATATTGATGCTCTACCCTCCAGGATCTCAGCATGTAACTATTTAAAGATAGTACCTTTAAAGAGGTAATTAAGCTAAAATGTATTTAGGATGAACCCCAATCTAATATGACTGGTGTCCTTTTAAGAAGAGGAGAGTAGGACACAGAAAACCCAGTCAGAGAAGCAACCATGTGAAGGCAGTTGGAGGGCAGCCCCCCCTTCCCAGGCCATGGAGAGGGGCCACAGAAGAAACCAATCTGCCAACCGCTGGACCTCAGGAATTCAGCCTCCAAAATTGTGATAGAATAAAAACTGGTTCTTTAAGCCACACAGCTGGGTTTTTGTTATGGCAGCCTTAGCAGCCTATGGACAAGTGTGCCATTCATTTAGATGACTGTAGGTGATAACTTGATAAAATGAGTGTGGAAAGTACACAGGCATGTTTTCTTCCCTTAAGAATATTTCCAGCTTGCAGTGTTCCAGAAGCAAACAAGTCTTGTGTATAACTTGACCACCAGTAGCACTGAACCAAGAACTCTCCAGGTTTGGGAAATTAATTTTCTATCTTGCATATGGGCTTGCTTTTTTTCCTTCCAGGCACACTAATAACTACGGAACCTGAATACCTCATCAGGTGGGAAAGAACTGGCTGAGATCTGCCTTGAATTTCATGCTGTATTATTTACTTATTTCTAAGAAATCTGTATGCATGTGTTTTTTATTTGTAAATCTAATCTTAGAAGCTAATATAAAGGCACGGTGGAGCCTTTGGATGGCTTACTTTACAGTTGTAACAGAAAAAGAAAAGCTACTTTGGGTCCACAATGTAAAAGAATTTTTTTAAATAAATTCAAGTATCTAGATGGACTACTTCTCCTCTCAATAGATTATTAGAATCAGCCTAGTGTCCAGATGTTGTGCCCTCCCCTTGGACAATTTCACACTTGTTCCTGTGCCAGTATGTGAGAGGTGCAGGAAGCACAGTCTTTGCCGGCAGTAATGGCTCCCACTCTCAAGTGAGCACATGGATAATGAGTAGTTGCCTCCCAGGAGAAAACGAGGTGCACTTAGTAAACGTGATTTTTCTCTATTCTAGCTCAAACTTTACAGTGTCCACTTGTATCCCTGAATGTGAAAAGGGAAAGCTGGTTGTAAAGTGAGTGAGAATTACAGATTAATAAGGAGTGGGCAGGAAACAAGCAATTTTGATAGGTGTCTATGGGAAAATATTGTTTGTTTCTTTCTTTATTTTGCAGTACTGAAGATTGAATCCAGGAACCCACTGAACATGTGAGATACACCCTAGCCTATTTTTTATTCTTTATTTTGAAACAGGATCTCACTAAGTTGTGGAGGGCCTCACTAAGTACCTGAGGCTGGCGGTGAACTCATGATCCTCCTGTGTCAGCCTCCCAAGTACCAAAATTACAAGAGTGTGCCACTAGGCCCAGCTAAAACATTATCTAATTAAAAATATTTGCCTTAAAAATTTTAGGACCACCTAAAACATTTAAGTTTAGGTGCACACAGTGGGACATAAGAATAGTCACTATTCTGGCTCAGTGATTTCCCCTCCTCCTCAGCACTGGCTCAGCTCACCAACACTGATCTGATTGTAAGTTAAGCCTTCCAGGTGCAGTGGTATCAATGGCTGTAGTCTCACCAGTGGGGAAACTTGGGCACTTTGGGGCTAAAAGATTCTGAATAATAATAATAATAATAATAATAATAATAATTAGCAGTAGTAGTAGTAGTGGTACAGGGGGGTGGAGCCCAGGAGCTTTCTATCTCCGGGTTACACCCCCAGCCCTATTTTATAATTTATTTGGAAACAGGGTCTCACTAAGTTGCTGAGAGCCTCACTAAGTAGCTGAGGCTGGCTTTGAACCTGTGCGATCCTCCTGTCTCAGCCTCTCAAGTGCTGGGATTACAAGCATGCACAACCACGCCCGGCTTCTTGAATTTCTGATTTTAAATCTCTGCAAACACCATCAATACACACTGCAGCAATCATCTCAATAGTTTGCAGGGAAAGGTAAGGATACTGTTTAGCTCTCTTGGTGGCCACGTTTCCACTCATCCTTGGGCCCTGTTTCTCTGAGTATTTTGCCCAAATTTTTAAACCATAGAGCTGGAACAGGTAGGAATTGGTATTAGGGTGGAGAATATAAGTGTGTGCATATATGTGGGTTTATCTGTGTGTGCGCACAAGTATTAGCGTCTGTGGGTACTAACAGCAGCACCACTTCGTGTTGTTTGTTGGGCATAATCTGGGTCTATACAAAGTAGTTCAAACAGAGGAGGGTTAGCGTGCTAAGGGGAGGGAAACACTGAGTGATACATATGCATGGTCACTCTGAATGCCACTATTACATATAATTGCAATGCATAATAAAAAATAAAAATCTTTAAACCGGGCATGGTGGCGTACGCTTGTAATCCCTTGCGCTTGGGAGGCAGAGACAGGAGGATCACGCTGGTTCGAAGCCAGCCACGCTGGCTTAAGAGACCCTGTTTTCAAATAAAAATATAAAAAATAGGTGTCTGGGAGTGTAGCCCGTAGATAGAAGGGTTTCCAGGAACTCCAGTACCACCAAAAATAAAAATAAAATAAAATAAAAATCTTTAGAATTAGAAAAACAAGTAATTCAAAGCAGTCCCTTCTTCCTCCTTCAATACTGGATTTTTAAGAACAGTGTCTCTTTTGCTGTGTGTGTGCATGCAGGCATGTGTCTTGCTGTTTGCGATTCATGGTGCATGCCCTCAAGAGATGCCTATTTACATGGTTACAACAATTGGACAGACTCTCCTCCTGAAAATACTTAACTGGCTGGTTATTTGGCCATTCTTAAGCTACTGAAAAAAGTATGCATAGGTGCTTGTCAGAGTAAGGTATTCAATTACAATGCACGGGGCAAAAGAAACATAAGGCTAATTTAATTCTTTTTTTTTTTTTTTGGTGGTACTGGGGTTCCTGGAAGCCCTTCTATCTCCGGGCTACACACCCAGACCTATTTTTACATTTTTATTTGGAAACAGGGTCTCCTAAGCCAGCGCGCGCGAACCTGTGCGATCCTCCTGTCTCTGCCTCCCAAGCGCGGGGATTACAAGCGTGCGCCACCACGCCCGGCTAGGCTAATTTAATTCTGATATCAAAACAACAGTTATTCAAGACAACTATTTATAATGTTATGGGTAGGTAATTATCTTTTCTTTTTTTTCATGGTAATATGGATTGAACCCAAGGAATTCTACTGCCAAGCTACACCCCAGCTTTTTAAAATTTTTTGTTTTGAAACTTTCTTACTAGGTTGATGAACCTTGCTACATTGCTGAGGCTATCCTTGAACCTATAATCCTCATTTTACAGGCCTGTGCAATGAACCCTGCTGTCATTTTTCCATTTAGATAAATGCAAGGAAATTTTGTCTTGTATCCTGGTTGCTTAACCCAATAATTTTGAAAAAGGAACCACAGGCTACAGGCCTGATAGTGAGACAAAAGTAAAAGAATACACAGAAAAATGGAAAGACTAAAGCTCACATGGGCTATCAAGAGCAGGATTCAAATGAATTACCTTTGTTTTTTTCCTCTGGCCATTCTCCAAAGACCCAGAAATTCTCATGATACAAACATGAAGTTAGGAACTTGACATTTTGTGATAGTGATAGCTATAGTGTCAACAAAGTTAAAAGATAAATATATGCCCTTGAAAAACCTCACAACCACAATCTCTACGTGCTAAAAAAACTATTTTATGTCCTCTGTGAAATCTTTATTTTAAATGTGCACAAACGTGTCCTTGTGCACATACACGCGTCCTTGTGCACACACGCACACACCCCTTACTTAGATGGATGAAACTAGAGTCGCAGCTTTAGTTTTTACTGCAGCATTTTAGTGAGCCATTTAGTAAATTGTCTTCTTTGATTAATCACATCTCTCTTCCTAGCTCCAATAATTCTATCCTTTAAGTATCTTTAGATCAAATGGCCATAAATCACATACCACCCCAAGCCAGCTATGAATTGCTCATGATTTCAATTAGCATACAGATTTAACAGCTGCGATTAGTGGGAACTGCAGTACCTGGAAGAATCACAGTTAACCAAACATTAAAACCTGCCATAGTCTTGGAATTCAGTCCACGCACAACATTTAAAATGGCCCAGCTGGGCGTGGTGGCGCACGCTTGTAATCCCCACGCTTGGGAGGCAGAGACAGGAGGATCGCGCAGGTTCTAAGCCAGCCGCCTGCGCTGGCTTAGGAGACCCTGTTTCCAAATAAAAATGTAAAAATAGGTCTGGGAGTGTAGCCCAGAGGTAGAAGGGCTTCCAGGAACCCCAGTACCACAAAAAAAAATGCCCCAAACTCTTAAACCAGGATGCCAATTAATATATATGAAATTATGAAAAAAACTGTTCAGCCGGGCTTGGTGGCACACCCTTGTAATCCCAGTAGTTGGGAGGCTGAGATGGTAGGATAACAAGTTCTTGTCCAGCTTCAGCTACTTAGGGAGGTCATTCACAACTTAGTGAGACCCTGTTTCAAAATAAAGAATAGCCGGGTGTGGTGGTGCACGCTTGTGATCCCCGCACTTGGGAGGCTGCAACAGGAGGATCGCATAGGTTCGAAGCCAGCCTTAGCTACTTAGTGAGGCTCTCAGCAACTTAGTGAGACCCTGTTTCCAAATAAAATATAAAAAAGGTCTGGGAGTATAGCCTGGAGGTAGAAAGCCTCTGGGTTCTACCCTCAGTACCACCAAAATAAAATAAAATAAAATAAAATAAAATAAAATAAAATAAAGTAAAATAAAATAAAATAAGGAAGGAAGGAAGGAAGGAAGGAAGGAAGGAAGAAAGAAAGAAAGAAAGAATAAAAAATAGGGCTGGGGTTTATCTCAGAGGTAGAATGCCCCTAAGTTTAATTCCTAGTACCATAGGAAAAAGAAAAAAACTGTTCAGCTTTTTGAATATTTCTGTAGACTCCTGTAAAAGTAGCTTCCTGGTTACTATAACTAATAAAAACTATTATATATTATTTTTTTTTAGCGCTCATCCTCTTGACTCTTGGGAGTGTGTGACATGGCCCCTTTGTGGGATCCAAACTTCTGTCTTCATGTGTGTCATTATACACCCTGGTTCCCCTCTACACCCTGGCCTCTATTCCAATGGGGTTGGTACTTCTTGTTCTTCTCCCTCCAAGTTTGGCAATTTATATCCATCCATCCATCCATTCATTCATAATTCTTTCATTCATTTCACAAATACTTGAGGGCCTGGCACTGGGAAATAAAAATGGCAGGTTCTTGGATATCTGGATTTTATAAACTAGTTAAAAAAATCCAAATACAGATGTATAGAGAACATTAGAATACAGGCATGACAAATCAAAAGTGAAAGATGTACAGGGTGCTTGGGAATCTTATAGTGAGGGAAAGTAACCTAATTTGGGGGCAAAAGAGGGGGTTTCCTGGAAAAGCTGAAATGTAAGTTGAGTCTTAAAGGATAGCATCAACAGCTGTCTGGAAGAGGAAATATGCAAAGGCAACAGTCAGGCTTTGTTTCTCTCCTTTATATGACCTCTTCATGGCATGTTCATTTCTCCATGTTTCTATACCTTACTCTTCTGCTAGATGTGGACTGAGCTCTTGAAATGTGGCTAATGTGATGGAGGAGCCGATTAGAAGTTTTATTCTAATGAATTTAAATGGTCAAACTGACACAATTCAATTATTCAAAAACTGTTGGATATGTCTGAAACAACATGGGTATGAAACTACATTTTCAACTGTATACTTCATGAAATCTACATGGAAAGCATGCATTTCCAACAAGAACTTGCATCTGAATGAAGATGCACTATAAACTAGTTACCGGATTTGAATACTTAGTATCTAAAAAAGAATGTAAAACATCTCATTCTGAGTATATACTGACATGATGTTTTGGATATGAGTTGGGTTACGTTACCATAATTTATTATTAGAATTCATTATTAGAAGAATTATTATGATTAGCTGTATATGCTTCTTTTTATTTTTGATGTAATTGCTAGAAAATTTAAAGTTATATTTGTGACTCATATTCCGTCTATTGAACAGTGCTGGGCTAGACTGTGACTCTTTTCAAATAGGAACTAAGTTTTATCTTTTGCTTTGACATTATGTTTTGTTCCATAAATATTTTCTAAATGAAATGTCTAATGAGACATTTTTTGCAGGGGCAATTTCTTGGTCCACAAACACTTCGTTTGATAATGATTACATAAATATTTTCTGGGGGCCTGCCAGATGAGGCCCTGTTTGAGGTTCAGGGAAATATACTGCTAAATAAGGCACTTTCTGCCTTTGTGGGACTTCATTCTCATAAGAGATGCCATGATGAATGTGTATTATAAGTCAGAGAAAAGAGTAAAGGGAATGAGGCAGAGTGATGGGACACCAGGGGAACCGGGGACCCACTTAGGTAGAGACATGGAGACTTGGGCTTTACTTCCAAGGAGGATAAGAAGACACTGGAGGTTAAGAGTAGAAAATGGCATGATGGACCTAACATTTTTGAAGGTCCATCTTGCCCTAAAGGTCACTCTCTTTGCCTTGTTGAAAAGAGACTGTGGGGGAACATTGGTGGGCCAGAGACACCAGGTAGGATGATGTGGACTACTCAATAGTACCTTATTGAGCACACAAGAGTGCGTCCAGCAGGAAAAGAAGATAGGGTAAATTTGCGAGATGATAGTAGAGAAATATCTTCAAACATTCTCAAGCAAAATTGTTTGCATCTGAGAATTCTATACTCAGCCATGCTATCAACCTTGTATATGATTTGATAGAGACACTGTTAGCTATGTGGGGATCAAAATGAGCAAGAAATCAAGCAAATGAAAAAATTCTGTTTAATTCTTCTAAGGAAATTTCCAGAGACTGCTCCAACATAAGAAGAGTATAAGTCAAAAGGTTTAGGGGGTCCCAGAAATAGGAAATCTTAGGAAAGCAGTGGAGGAAAGTCTCAGGATTACAGGTACACAACAAAGCTAATAAACAGAAAGACCAAGAACTCTGGGAGAGAGGTCTTTGGTAAAAAAAAAAAAAATAGTGGAAAGATAGGTCACCTAATACATTTAGTTGTGTTGAAAAACTATACTGAGAGGCTACAGAAGAATCTGTCAAACATACACAGAAAACTAGGCAAGTGAAAATACAATATAATTATTAGTTCCAGGAAAGGCAAGAATTAGATGAGAAAGTAATCATATTCAAAATACTACGTGGTTCAGCAGGAGTCAGGAGAATATAACTTCTGGTTAACTTTACTACTCCTCACTCTGGCATTGTGGTGTAATTACACGAAGACGCTAAGGACAAGAAAAACTTTGGGGTGGGCTGGGGGTATGAAGGCACTAATTTTCAACTTCTATGATAGTTGGTAGATAATGTAAAACAGGCACATCAAGGGAAAAGCAGCATATCTGCATGCCTTATAAGGAAAAAATGAGCCAAATACAAAGAAAACAGCTCATAAAAGTGGAAAGTAGTTATCCTTGAGAAGAAAATGGTGTGTGTGTGTGTGTGTGTGTGTGTATGTGTGTGTGTAAGAGACAGACAGACAGACAGACAGACTGACAGACTGAATAGGACTGCTCTTTTTTGTCATAATCTTTTACTGATATTTGATTTTTAGGACTTTAGACATGTTACTGTGATTTTAAAAAAATAACTATATAAGATAAGATATATTCTGAAGCTCTGAAGTAACATTTATATGCTATCCATTGAGCAATGGAGCCAGTTTTGCTTGATAATTAAGAAATTGTATTGAGAGTCTTCAGACATGCTATTAACATGTTATGTGGAATATCGGTTTCTCCAAAAGTCATCTAATTTCATCTTAGAGAACAAATGGCTCAGCTGAGACAAGGGCTTTGTTACTCTGTAAGAAAACATGGGTTTCTATAGGCCACGGTGGCGCACGCTTCTAACTCCAGTTCTTGGGAGGCTGAGACAGGAGGAGCACAGGTTCGTAGCCAGCCTCAGCTACTTAGTGAGGACCTTCACAACTTAGTGAGACCCTGTTTCAAAATACAGAATAAGAAATAGGGATGGGAGTGTAGCTTGGAGGTAGAATGCTCTTGGGTTCAACCCAGTACCACAATAAAAAAACCTTAAGTAATAAAAAAAGGCTTAGGTTTTAGCTCTGGAAAAAAATGACCTGGATTCAATCAATCCTCAAATTGACCAAAAAAAAAAAAAAAAAGAAAACAAAAGAAAACAAAAACACAAAAACAAACATGGGCTTCTCCACTGAACTCTACAGTATGTAATTTCTAGATTAATATCATTATATCTTCTAAAATATACAAAATTTTCAATTTTATATAGGATTGATGAAGGAAGAAGACAGCTCACATTACCAACTCTTTTTTTCCATATTAATCAACTGAGAAGTGAAAGAAGTTATACTCAGCTGTAGGAGACCTATTTCATAAAATATCCTGAATACATCTGTGAATTAATAGAAAAGACAAAGATATGGATTTGAAAAATTGTGATGCTTTTCTTTGGATCAGCAGATGTTTTATTATTCTTATTTTTCTTATCTCAAGTAATTTTTTTACTAAGCAAATGCCATGAAGAATTGATAGCCTGAGATTTTCCATATAAGCATTCACAGTACATCTCAATGACAAGATTTGTGTCCTAAGTTTTGGCCACACCACAAATATTATTCACATTACAATACTGTCTGTATTTAAATTTTTATATTTACTTGACATTATTTTTCATTGTAATTCCAATATCTCTTCATAAATATTTAGCCTCATATTACAAATGTCCAAACTTTAAAAGGCTTTCTCTCAGCACTGTTGCAGAAAGCTTTACCAACTCATGTATATAATGGCTTAGAAAATTCCATAACAAAATAAGAAAGTCTAATAAGGCTTATTTATAAACTAATGTATATTATGCCTTTGAAAATTCCATAGCAAAATAGGAAGAAAAATCTAATGATGTCTTATTTATTTCACTGCCGAGACATTTTGAGACATCTCTGCATTTTACTGAGAATATTTATTCATTTCTTGACTTTGTGTCTTTTAAGATAACATTAAATGTCTTATCTCCATGTTTTTGGTACTAGGACTTGAACTCAGGAACATTTCACCTCTGAGCCATATCCCAGTCCTATTAAGTTTTGAAACAGGCCTCACTAAGTTTCTTTCTTTCTTTCTTTTTTTTTTTTTTTTTTTTTTTTTTTGGTGGTACTAGGGGTGGAACCCAGAGGCTTTCTACCTCCGGGCTATACTCCCAGAACTTTTTTATATTTTATTTGGAAACAGGGTCTCGCTAAGTTGCTGAGAGCCTCACTAAATAGCCGAGGCTGGCTTCGAACCTGTGTGGTCCTCCTGTCTCAGCCTCCCAAGCATGGGGATTACAAGCGTGCGCCATCACGCCCGGCTCTCACTAAGTTTCTAAAGGCCTCACTAGTTTGCTGAGGATGTCGTTGAACCTGCAAATCCTCCTGTTTCAGCCTCCCAAATACTGGGATTACAAGCCATGTACAACCACACCTGGCTTCCATTTTCTTATTTACCTTTTTTGCTCTTTTTTCCACGGATAAATCTCCTTTTATTTTGTATTTTTTTTTAGATTCTTTTGTGAAAAAAATCAATGAAATAAAATCACACTTAGGCACAATCCTGAAAGGCCAAATTAATAACTACAGCAACAATTTGAATGTCATCTGGTTTTAACTGCACAAGGAAACACAATTTCATTACCTTTAACCATGTTAGCTCTCCCACATAAACCGATCAAATGTCTCCCCGCCTTAGGAAATGTTGTAAATAATCTGGATGGAATGTGGCCAGCATGTGTAGCTGCTCTCGCTCTTATCTCTGGATTACACTCACTGCAGGATGAGCCGTGTGAAATCATTTGCCCATATCACCTTTCATTATAAATCAGGTAAGCGCAGGCCACCCTTTTGATTTGCTATAATATACTGCATAAAGGAAGCTTCAATTTTCCACTAAAGTGTGCACCAGAAGGAGAAGGGAACACAAATGAGCAAATCAATAACCTTTTCCCTAAAATGAAACTATGATTTATAATGCTCTTACAGACTGCTTGTTTCTTAGGATGGCAGCAGTGATGCTGCGGGCGGCCAGTGCAAACAGAAGCCTGAAATCAGGTTGTCATCTGCGGCCCAAACCTCTACTTCACCCAGGAGGCAGAACAAAAGTTCACCTCTTTGGATCCCTCCGATTTGGAAATAACAATACTACACACACACACACACACACACACACACACACACACTCACTCACACACACACACAGACACACACAGCATTTGATTCTTATGGAGTTAAAATCTCCAACAAGCTTCCCCTGAGCATTTGGTAGATGTTTTGTACACAAGCCATTGCAGGCAAACCTGGAATGTGTGGTGCTGGATTTGATCAAATGAACATGTTATTTGGAACTGTTCTTCAGAATTCGAGTCATGATTTTCTTCGGAAACATGCAGAGACTGTTATCATGGTGACTGTATTGCTCAGTGTGAGTTTTTGATACACACACTTAATTTTGTCGGAGCAAAAAGGGCAAACATTAAATTGCTGTGTTTATACAGTTCTAGAACCATATTATAGGTGTTTCTAAATTATTAGTGCCATTCAATTGAAATACTTATTGAATAACATGCTATAGTCACATAAATCAGATATGTCCATATACATTGTCCTACAATGCGTGACATGGTAAACAAAGAAAACAGCATTTATTTAAAAGAATTGCACATACAGAAGCCTCCCTGACAAAAGAGTCCCTCTGTGTTGTGAACTACTGCACTTTGTTGTTGTGACATAAAAATTTCAGTAATAAAGTTCTCTAGACCAGAAGACATAAAATCAACTATGAGCTGCAGCATTAGTACATTAATACTTGTCTTTTGAAAATTGGTGAATAATAATCTTATATGATATGTATATATATGTATATCATATATCATGGGGCACAATGTGATGTGTATAATATGTTCTGCTGTTGTTGTTGTTTTTTTTTTGGTGTTGGAGTCAAACTCAGGGCCTCATACATGCTAAGCAGGACCATGGGCTCCACCAAGTGACACCGTACTTCTGCCTGTCACTTTTCAACCACACATGTCAGCGTCATTCAGATATGACTGTGCAGGGTGGCTTTTCTATGAGAAACAACCAAGTGAATCTGACCTAGAGTGCATTCTCAATAGCAGGGAAATTTCCCCTGATGACACAGTATCTAATGGATGCCTACACATTTTGTGCAGGCAATAGTATGGGTCCCTTGAGCAGCCTGCACCGGCCATGGATACAAGGTTTTAGAACCCAAATATGAGTCACAGAAGCTTGAGAGCCATTTTCAAAGACAGTATTTGAGCAGCATCTTAGTCATGACAAAACCTTGGCCGCGGGAGAGCTGTTGTGATTCTGCTCCTCTGAGTAATAGCTCCTGCAGAGGTCTGAGTGATGTGACCGGAGACAGAAGACAGCAAGTTCTGCCCCTTCAAGCCCCATCAGTCACAGCCACCACCAGGGTGGGAATGTGTTCCTAAAAACGCTGACTCACAAAGGGAAAAATAAACTTGTAGCACAAGCTTATTAAATAAAATGAACTAACCGAGAGTAATTGCCTTCAACCGGATGTGTGGAGGGCTCCAATATCACTGAACAGAGCCTTGGATATAGGGCTCTGTAGCTTCATCCAGCAAAACATTTCTGTTGGAGTGCTTAGTGCCAGGGAGGTTATAAAGATGACTAAGACTTGATTTTTTACCCGAGTCCAGAAATTGCCTCCAGAACTAAAGGAAATTGCAAAGAAAATTCTATGAAGCAGAGATGTGCACTGGGCACAATAGATGGGTGGGAGGGCACCCCAGCATGTCCCCTCTTACGTGAGTACTCTTGAGTCAGACAGGGGAAATGGCCCCATCCACAGCCTTCCTTTCTCATCTCTCCTCCTGTGGTCCCTGCCCTCTGTTAACAATGATACAGAAACTGAACCACTGGCTGGAGGCAGCCTTGAGCATCAACCATGCATGGCAGTGCAAAGACAGTCCTGAGAGGAGCCGGTCCTGCTGGTGGCTCCTGCTGGGGTCTTCTGCACGGCTGCCTCCTGCACACAGAAGCCTGTCATATAATGTGAGTTTTGTCTGCATCATGAGATGATGGTTCTTCACAAGTCACCCATAGTAATTCTCATGTAAAATGTCATCACCTGACACTTTCACTTATTTGTGTCACCTGCTTAGCCACGAAAACCTTGAAACTGGCCATGTCAGTCTTAGACTATTAAGGCCAGGACTCCCCTGGATCCTCACAACTCAGCTTCCCTTCCTGTTCTGCTCCTCCTCACCTTCACCTAACCCATCAGGCCAGGCAGACCCTCCTGTAACTCTTAACACCACCTGTATGGTAAAGAATGCACATGAACCCAAGGTGGACCCGGGTGTCCTCCACATCCATTACAGAGGACAGGAAGCTTTGAACTTATAGGCTATCACAGGGAAGAGGAGCAGCAAGGCTTCAACTCTGTTGTTACTCCAGACTGGATGGTTCTCTCCACTCCTACTGTTATGGTTTGGGTATGAAATGCACCCTCTCGAAGACTTTAAGGTATTAAGGTATGGTCCCTGGTACAGCAAGGTTCAGAGGTGGGGTATAGTTAAAGGAAGTGGGTAACTGGGGGCAGAGCCATGGGGACTATATATTACCTGGCTGCAATCTCTCTCTCTCTCTCTCTCCCTCCCTTCCTCCTTCTCCCTCTCTCTCTCCCTCTCCCTCCACCATGGCTGAGAGTAGCTTTTCTCTGTCATTGTAGTTTCTGTTTTCTTGAGGCAGGCTGACCATAGACTGAACCTCTAAAACTGTGAAACAGTTGTGCTTGTCAGGTATTTTGGTCAGAGTGGCCAGAAAATCTGAATAAAACATCTACCTTACCCTAGAAGCACTGCTGGATTCAGACACAGTGCCGGGCACAGAAAGGTTAACCAATAAAGGTTTGCCAGACCCAAAGTGCTGTATTACACTCTTATCAAGCAACTTAAATGAAGTCTAAATCTCATTATTAGTAATGAAAGTAAAGTCTTAGAATTCAGTTCTTCAGTGGATAATTTAGACCCCCCCCCAAAAAAAAAAAGAGTGGTTCCATGGTCCTCAATCAATTTCCTAACCCCTACCAGTCATGCTATTGAGATATCTACTGCCGGGTGAGGTAGTACATGCTTGTCATCCCAGCGTTTGGGAGGCTAAGAAAGGAGGATCAAGGTTCGTGGACAGCCTCAGCTACTTAGTGAGGCCATTTGCTACTTAGTGAGAGTTGTAAATTAAACAAGAGAAAATAGGGCTGGGAGTATAGCTCAGAGGTAGAATGCCCCTGGGTTCCATCCCCAGTACTGTAAAAAAAAAAAAAAAAAGAAAAAAAAAAAGATATGCTACTAGATATCTTTTGAAAAGATATCTAGTAGTGGCTAGGAGTGGTGCAGCTGGGTCACATGGTGGTTCCATTCTTAGTCTTTTCAGGAGCCTCTATATTGATTTCCATAGTAGTTATACTAAATTGTAAGCTAGAGAGAAAATAGGAAAGAAAAAGACTTCATTCCAGACATTTTGGCACACGCCTGTGATCCCAGTACTTGGGAAGCTGAGGCAGGAAGATTGCAGGTTTGTAGCTAGCCTCAGTAACTTAGTGAGGCCCTCCATGACTTAGTGAGACCCTGTTTCAAAATTTAAAAAAATAGGGCTGGGGGTATAGCTCAGAGGTAGAATGCCTCTGGGTTCAATATCCAGTACCAAAAAATAAAATAAAATAAAAGAGGGACTTCATAATAATAAGGAATGACACCAGTAGAATAGTAGAAGTGGATGGGGGAGGGAGGAGAGGAGGGGAAAAAAGAGGAAGGAGGCCAGGCGTGGTGGTGCACGCTTGTAATCCCCGCGCTTGGGAGGCAGAGACAGGAGGATCGCGCAGGTTCAAAGCCAGCCGCGCACGCTGGCTTAGGAGATCCTGTTTTCAAATAAAAATGTAAAAATAGGTCTGGGAGTGTAACCCGGAGGTAGAAGGGCTTCCAGGAACTCCAGTACCACCAAAAAAAAAAAAAAAAAAAAAAAAAAAGAAAAGAAAAAGAAAAGAAAAAAGAAAAAAGAAAAAAGAGGAAGGAAACAGAACAAATAATATTATGTTCATTTATGAAGATAACACTAACAACCTTACTAGCACGTATGGGGAGAGGGATAGCAAAATGGGATTAGGAGGAACCACACTAAGATATTTGTATAAATACGGATTTATTACTTTGAATCTTCTTATAATGTATAATTATTTGCATCAATAAAATTCTTTACAAATGTTACTAATCAATGAGAAGACTGGACAAAGAATACACAAATAGTTTAACTAGACCATTTCTTCTAAAACTATCAGATTACACGAGTCTTTTCTTATTTGAGTGAGATTGGACTTGTTACCTTTTGTCATACTATACTAGACTTCAAGCCTGACCAGTCCTTTTCATGCCACCCAGTGCCTGAGCTCACTGTTTCTCAACCTCTTTGCCAGTGTCCTGTCTGAGCCTAGACCGACTCTCATGCATCATATACATACCAGCATGAAGGACTGCACATCTTAAGAGCTCCTTCAGGACTGAGCAAGGGAAGAGAAACAAGGCAAGAATTCTATTTAATCTGTCCCCAACTGGAAAAGTGCCCACTGTTACATCAAAGAAAAAGCCAGGTACTTCGAAAAATCTTCCAAACTTGGGCAGCATCCCATCAGAGATTACTTCATTGTATAATTAGTTTCCACCATTATTCTTTCAAACTCAAATTCTGTCTTGAGGCTCTACTCTATGTGGTTAATTGTGCATCCCAGGGAACTAGTCATGCAGGTATCCTCCGTGTGGTCCAGTTGTGCTAAATGGTGCATTTGCTAATATACCATAACATGGGTCTTCTTGGATTGTCCTAAGGTCCTCTAAAAGCGGCTCAGGGCAAAGGTAAAGTTGACTTTGACAGAGAGACAGTTACATATAATATAATCACTAAACCAGACCAAAAGAGAGTAAGAAGCTGCTGGGTCACTAGATGTCAATACCTCTGCTGAGAAGGTATATAAAAATAAAGTTTTGTTTAAGCCTGATAAATGAAACAGCTCTTCATTAAGCCTATGGAAGAAAAATGATATCCAAGTTCTGAAATGTATACCCTAAGATATGAGGGAAGAATTCTCCATCTTTCCACAAAATTATCTCTTACCTTCTGAGTCAGTTCAATTTTATTTATGGTCGTCAAATAAATAAACATGGTGTCATTCTAGAAAGTGATGACTTTTTTGTGTCCTTTCAGGTGAGAGTTAATTTAGAAGAACAGCAGTTAGTGATCAAGACTTGGTAATGGTGTTAACTGTAACCCTGGGAAAAGGATCTAATTAGGTTAATGATGAATTTAGCCCAGCAAGGGTATTTTCAAAACAGTCCTCTCCAAATAACTCCCCCCCACACACGCATGTGCGCGTGCGCACACACACACACACACACACACACACACACACACACTTTTTTTTTTTGGTGGTGGTGGTGGTACTGGGGATGGAGGCCTTCTACCGCCGGGCTACATTCCCAGACTTATTTTATATTTTATTTGGAAACAGGGTCTCTTAAGCCAGCGAGGATGGCTTCGAACGTGCGTGATCCTCCTGTCTCTGCCTCCCAAGCGCAGGGATTACAAGCATGCACCACCACGCTTGGCAAGGCACGTACTTTTATATTTCAAAATATAAAAATGTGTAGATAAAGGAGATAAGGAATACTTATGGGTCCATAAAGAGAGAGTGAGACGTTATTGTAGAGAAAATAAGATTAACTTAGGTTTGTAGAAGACATCTAATAATAAAAGCACTAGAAAGAAACTACTAACACCCAATGCTTTCAAAGGATAAAGGGCGCTTTCTGGTACCTGGAGGACCCCTTCTTTGCTAAGATCCCAATGACTAAACACACTGAATTGTGTCTACCCCAAGTTACAGATCAAAGCCCCAGCCCTCAATAGGACTGCATTAGAAGACAGGATCTTTAGTGGGTAATTAAGGTTAAATGAGGTCATAAGGGTAAGTTCCTAATGCATAGTCCTAACAAGACTATAGCCCTTTAAGATGAAGAAGAAAGAGACAGATCTTCTCTCCACCTGCCATGTAAAGGCAGAGAGAGAGGACCACTCTCTGTTTATAAAGAGAGTCAGTTTCTTTAGAAACTGATTCAGTTGCCACCTTGATCTTGGTCTGATCTTTTCTCTACCTCCAGAACCAAGAAAAAAACATCTGATATTTTATCTGTTGTTTAAGCTGTCCAATCTATAGCATTTGTTTTTATTTATTTATTTATTTATTTAAATGATATATGTTGAATTTTATTTTATTTTTTTATTTAATTATTTTTATTGGTGCATTGTAACCATACATCACTTTGGAATACAAGACTTGAGATGATATACAAGCACATATCATCCAATAAGCCCTCATCCAATCCCCATCCCATTCCCTCCCCCTCCCTCAATTCCATGCTTAATTGGTGATTATCTCTGATATATTTTTTTACGTACCTCATGAGTTTTAAAGAGATTCCATCCTCCCCCAGCCCCTCTCCTCTGATTGGTCACCTTAATTGCTTCTTAGTAGGGCCCTTTCTACTACTTGACCTCCTCTTGTTACCCCTTTCCTCCTATATTTACTAATTAGGGGAAGCATCTGGATTTTATTTTCTGTGCTATTTCTCTGTGTACGCCGAATTGCAAGTTCCGATCCCACTCTTGACGGCCCCAGTAGTGGCCTGGCCACCTGGAGGACGCTGATCCCGACCTCGCTGGCTCCAGCACAGCCTTGCCTCATGGGAGGACCCGATCCTGGCCTCGCTGGCCCCCGCACCGAACTAACCCCTCGGCTGGCTCTGCTCCCAGCCTCGGAGGCCCCAGCACCAGCCTTGCCTCACGACAGGCTCCGATCCCGGCCTCACTGACCCTGGCACTGGCCTAACCCCTCAGCAGGCTCCTATCCTGGTCTTGCAAGTCCCAGCTCCATCCTTGCCTCATGGCAGGTTCCGATCCCGGCCTTGCTGGCCACAGCACCGGCCTAACCCCTCGGCAGACTCCGATCCCAGCCTCGGAGATCTCAGCACTGGCCTTGCCTCACAGCAGGCTCTGATCCCGACCTCGCTGGCCCCGGCACCGGCCTAACTATTTATTTATTTATTTATTTATTTATTTATTTATTTATTTATTTATTTATTGGTGGTACTGGGGTTCCTGGAAACCCTTCTCCCTCCAGGCTACACTCCCAGACCTATTTTTTATATATTTTTTTAATCTTGGAAACAGGGCCTCTTATGCTAGCGAGGCTGGCTTCAAACCTGCGCGATCCTCCTGTCTCTGCCTCTCAAGCATGAGGATTACAAGCGTGTGCCACTACGCCCGGCTTTATAGCATTTGTTTTAATGGAAGCCTGGGCAGACTAAAAACAGTGGGGCATGGAAGTTTTGAGCCAGAAGCTGAGAAGAGCTTAATTTTTCTACATCACAAGAAGAGTGAGGTAGGAAGCAGGTCAGAGTACTGAAGGAGGAGAGAGAAGCCAGTGACCTCGAATGCTGTGTGCAGAAGGAGCAAAAGACTTCATGGTCCTTTTGAAGGAAATACAGAGGTTAGGTGAGGATTTAAAACACAAGATGTAAAATGCCCCTCTGTTTCCTATAAATCTTCCATGTGATAGTTTTTGAAGTAGCAAAGAATTCTGCATGCAATTGGTTTGTCTTATGGCCAATGATGAAGACTTTGGTTGTGACAGCATCATCTGAATGGAACTGAAGGTTGCCACTGGCCACATATACACACTGTAGAGACAGTTAAAGTGGCTCCAGATAACCCTCTGTGTCACTCTGGGGAAGTTTCTTAGCCTTGTCATGTCTATTATCTGTTCCTTTGGAAAAAGACAATTTTTCTAGGCAATAATTCTCCATTAAAAGGTGGGGTAATTACACAACACTTACTATGGCCTTTTCTCTCAAGATTATTGGAATGAATAGGATGATGCATATAAAAATCACCTCCAAAACGGTATTATTCGTTTGTTTTTCTACTTGCTTTGAGATAATTATTAGGCTTAAGAAAGTTGCAAAGATAGTAGAAGAGATCCTATACCCTTCACCTCAATGGTTAATTCTCTATAATTCTGGTATAATAGCAAAAGCAATCATCCCTTGGTATCTACAGGAGCTTAATTCCAAGAACCCCCCAGCCTAGATTATCAAAATCCACAGATGACCTTTGTTTACAATTTGTACATAACCTATGTACATCTTCCCAAATACTTTAAATCATCTCTGGATTATTTATAACATCTAATACAATGTAATGTTTTGTAAGCAGTTATTATGCAACATTGTTTAGGAAATAATAATGAAAAAAAAATCTGTCGATGTCAGTAATCCTCTCTACCCAATACTTTCTATCCACAGTTGTACATGTGAAACTCACTGATACAAAAGGCTGATTATATATATAGTCCTATGTAATTTCATCACATTAGTAGAGTAATGCACCACCTTAGAAACCAAGACTCTGAACTACTTCACTAAACACAGATTTCCCTGATGTAACACCCACTCACTCTCCTGACTATCACGATGGCCTATTAATATCTAACTTGTTCTCCAACTCTATATTTGGCAACTCTCTAAAATGTTATGTAAATAAACCTTTTCAAATTGGATTTGTCACCCAGAAAAATACCCTTGAGGTCCATATAAACTATTGAATCAATTGTTTCTTTTATTGCTGAATAGCACTGTATTGTACTGTAGGACACTTTAGTGGTTTCTAGTTTTTGCCTGTTACAAATAAAGGTGTTATGAACAACCATGTACAAGTGTATATATATATATATATATATATATATATATATATATATATGTCTTCACTTCACTTCTCTGGAAGAAATGCCCAGAAGTACAGTTTCTGGGTCATATTAGACACACATTTAGTTTTAAAAGAAACTGCCAATATATTTTCCAGAGTGGCTGCATTATTTTGCATTCCCACCAGCAATGTATGAAAGATAGGATTTCTCTGTATCCATATTGGGGTTAGGTAATGTCATTAATTTAAAAACCAATTTTTATACTATAAAATGTATGCACTATTTGTTCTTAAGGCAAGCACCCCCAGATCACCAGCTCTTAGACTAGGCACTTATATCTATAGTCAATCAAATCAACTTTCTTTTTTAAATTTTTTATTGGTGCACTATATTCATACATCTTAATGGGATAAAAGATGGTGGAGACATACCTGCACACATCACTGGAAAGTAAGTCTTTAAGGATTCTTGGAGGATCTAGTCTGCTGGTCAGCCTGGGATTCACTTTTACTTTGGTGAGGACTTAGGTGTCTAATCAACTGTGATCTGAGGACCAGGGAACTCTCATCCACTCCCCAATGCTGGAAAGGATTCACACTGGCTGGAGATCTTGAGGGCTTTATGTCTACATCCTGTGAAACCCACCTATACAGATTATGCCAGGCTGAACTATACTCACCTTCAGATAGGAGTGAACACACTTTTATGAACGCTAAACACCTTATCTGAATGAGGGTGTTGGGGTAACTCATCTATAGTGTCACGCTTTGTTACTTAAATTTACTAACAGCAGGTGGTGCCCTAACGATAGCATCCTGCAAAGAATAACTCTCTCTTCATGACTTATGAAGAAAATAAAATCAATACAAACCTTCTTGGTATACTTGAAACTGAAGTTATATAATTGGAGCTAATTTTTCTTAAACTGTCAGTGTTTTCTTTGGGTGTGGGTGTAGAAATTTTGAGTTTGCTGATGGGTCATGACAGCCATTCTAAGTGGAATCTCAGTGTAGTTTTGATTTGCATTTCCCTGATTTCTAATAATACTAAATGCTTTTTCATACATTTATTGGACAAAATTATATCATTTGCAGGAAAATTAATAGAACTAGAGAATATTATGAGAAGTAAGATCAGCCAGTCTCAGAAAGTCAAGGGTTGAATGTTTTGTCTCATATGTGGAAGATAGAGAGAAAATAGAAAACAAAAGGAACTTTAGATAATTGAGGAAAGTGACCAGTAGACTAGTAGAAGGGGACAGGAAGAGAGAGGTGGAAAGGAGAAAAAGAAGAACTCATGAAAGTAACAATTCAAATTATGTTATGTTCATGTATGAAAGTATAATGACCAATCTCATCATTATATATGGGGAGGGTTGAATAGTGGGTGGGACCTGCATACTAAGATCTGTGTACATGTGTGTTTGTATGACTTTAAACCTGTCTACGATGTAAAATTACAATACATCAATAAAAGTATAAAAACAGATAATAATAAAAATAGCAAAACAAAAAAAGCTAGATTATGAAATGCAAGAACAAGATTTTTCAGAGCAAGAATGAATGTAGTAGTAGAGATAGCTAGTTATCTCCCAATACCCACTCTACGCGCTTTGAATTATCTTTGCTGTTTGAAATGGAAAACTTCTGTACATTTCCAAGACTCCCTTGCAGCTAGGTTGTGCATTGAAGTTCTGCCTACTGAGATTTAAGTGGATTTGTTTAGAACTTCCAAGAAGATTCTCAGCAGAAGTACAGGCCTATATTTTTTTCATTATTCCTACCTTCTGCTGCCTAGAATGTGGACCTGTGAGTTGGAATGTGCTAAGAATTGTGGAACTGTGGGATAAATGGAAGTGAGCTCAAGATTTATGAGCTCTTGTCTCAGTCTGCCTCCAGTCAGACTTATTTCATTTGATATAAAATAGACTGTACCTTGTTGATGCCACTGTTGTATGTGTGCATGTGCTGTACTTTAGTCAATTCTGATTTTAATTAAAGTGAAAAAATAGAATATTATATTTAGAGGCCAAGTTCCAATGATTTCCTAGGATTCAAAGGAAAGCATCAGTTAATTTCCAGCTTCTACACGTATATACACTTCAACATTATAGCAATGACTAGCCCTGTCACTAAATGCTGTTATTTAACCTACTGTTGCATTTTGTTAACTATCTTTTGCAACAATTTGTTTCTTTTATAGTCCTCTTTATTTCACTTTCTGCATTTAAAAAACACTCTGACCAGCAGAGTAGTGGAAGGGAGTGGAGAGGAGGAGGAGGGGGAGGAAAACAGAGGTGTGGGGAAGGAAACTGACCACATAATGTTATGTGAATATATAAATATATTATTGTGAATCTCACTATTATGCATAGTATGGGAGGAGGGGAGGAAAAGGGAAGATTCATACACAGACCAAACTGTGTATGAATGTATCATTATGATTTAGACACCTTCCTGGCCTGCTTAGTGGGACCCCAGCCCTCACTTTAAGCCTCTTCTAAGCCCCTGGAGTGGGTACAGGATGATTTGAATGTCGGATACATTATGTTCTGATACAGTTCTCTATTTTGTCCATCTCTGTAACTCCAGACAATAGGCCATCAGTCAAGAAAACATGATTAGGATTTTGTGAATAAATTCTTTTAATTGTCCTCTTTGTAATTCTTCCTTCCTCTGGTCTCAACTTCAGCCCCACATGTGAAAACACAAGATTATATCTAATGAACACTGTTCCACGCACTATGTAAAGTAACTACATTTTGTTAAGTGATCCTCTAACATAGCAATTATCTCAGTAATGCTATTATCATGTGGCTTTATAGGAGAGAAAACTGTGGGCTAGAGAGACAAGGTGACTGTCCTAAAGGTGACAAGCTAGGCAGGACAGAGCTGGCTCAGAACTAGGGCATGTCTCACATCTAAACCGATGCTGTTAACCGCCACACTGACCACCCGTCTCCAGGGTCTTAGGATCTTGCTGCTGAAACAGAGCTGGGCTCTGTCAAGCAACACAGAGCATCAGCTGCAGGGAGGTTGGGTTGAGTGGGACTTCTGCTTGGGAAGAGTATTACCCTGGCTTTTAAAAAGTCTTTGCATGCCGGGCGTGGTGGCTCACGCTTGTAATCCCGGCACTTGGGAGGCTGGGACAGGAGGATCGCACATGTTCAAAGCCAGCTTCAGCTACTTAGTGAGGCTCTCAGCAACTTAGTGAGACCCTGTTTGCAAATAAAGTGTAAAATAGGTCTGGGAGTATAGTCTGGAGGTAGAAAACCCCTGGGTTCCACCCCCAGTATCACACACAAAAAAAGTCTCTGCATACTATGTGTCTTTTGAATATGAATTCACCCAATAGCAAATGAGTGTTCAGGTAATAGTTTCTTTGGGTTTCAGGTAATTGAGGCTTTGGCATTTTCCCCTTAATTCTCTTATATTCTCTTTTTCTTTTCGGTAATAGGGATCGAACCCAGGGTCATTCTACCTTTGAGCTATATCCTCCAGGCTTTTTTAGTTTGTTATTTTGAAACAGGGTCTTTCTTTCTTTCTTTCTTTCTTTCTTTCTTTCTTTCTTTCTTTCTTTCTTCCTTCCTTCCTTCCTTCCTTCCTTCCTTCCTTCCTTCCTTTCTTTCTTTCTTTTTGGTGGTACTGGGGTTCCTGGAAACCCTTGTCTGGGCTACACTCCCAGACCTATTTTATATTTTTATTTGGAAACAGGGTCTCTTAAGCCAGCAAGGCTGGCTTCGAACCTGTGCAATCCTCCTGTCTCTACCTCCCAAGAGTGGGGATTTCAAGCGTGTGCCACCATGCCTGGCAAAACAGGGTTTTTCTAAGTGTCTCACTAACTTGCCCAGACTGGCGTCCAACCTGTGATCCACCTGTCTCAGCCTTGGGATTATAAGCATGAACTGCCAGCTGAATGTGTATATTTTTAACACCCAGCTGAATATGTATATTTTTAAACTCCACATCTCACAATGGCTAGAGGGGTGGGGACAGGGCAGTTTGAGCTTAATGGGAATTCCCAGCATGGTCCTCTAATGTCTGCAGTAATGGGTGAGCCAGACAGATGCCATGAGGTTATTTGAGGTGCTAAGCATAGCCCTAGACCTTACTTAGGTCCCTTGTAATAAAAGAGTCCTTCTCCTTAGCTAATGGAGCATCCTTGCTACTCGCTGGGACACACACAGCAGGGGAGGACTCCTCATCCGATGTGCAGGCAGGAGAGCTGAAAGGAGAACATGACGACAGAGAGTGTAATGGAGCGGACAGTGCTGCATTACGGCAGCAGCTCGGAGGCCCGGGCCTAAGTGGAAGGAAACTTCGGGCAGGAAGAAGGACGATGATTCAGCTCCAGTCTCATTTTCCCCTGAAGGCAATAGAGCTTCCATTAGATGTGATGTGTCCTGATTACCAGGGAGCTTGGGGAGAGGGAAGAAGGGGAGGAGGGCTGAAAGAGAAGCCTTACACCAGAGCTATCTGTTTTTGAAATTATTGCTTGTTTTGATCTCCATTTAATGAGATATCATCTCACTCCCAGTTAGTATGGCTATTACCAAAAAGATAAAAAGTCACAAATCCTGGCAAGAATGGATTAAAAGGAACTCTTATACATTGTCCATGGATACGTAAACTAGTACAGCCACTATGGTGAATAGCATGGGAGTTCCTCAAGAAACTAAAAAAGAGACCTACCATTTGATCCAGCTATTCCACTTTGGTATAGAGCCCAAGGAAATGAAGTCAGCATATCAAGTATACTTTTTAAATACATGTATGTAATATGTACCGACCAAATTAGGGCAACTAGGGTTTCTACTTCTTAACCATTACTTTGTATTTGGAGACTTTGAGCTCTTTTATTTATAATTCTTTATAAGATATCAAGACATACCTGCATGCCCACCCATTTGTTGGTGCAGTATTCCCAATAGCTAAGATATGGAATCAACCTAGATGCTCATCAACAGATGAATGGATAAGGAAAATATCATGTGTGTTTGTGTGTGCATGCACACACACATGTGTACATGCAAACAAATATACACCAATGGAATATTATTTATCCATTAAAAGAATTATATCCTATTATTTGTAACAAGATGGTTAGAACTGAAGGACATGATGTTAACTCAAGTCAGCACAGAAAACAAATGGTGCATGTTCTCTCTCATGTGTAAAAGCTAAAAAAAGTTGATCTGAATATAGAATAGTGATTACTAGCCGGGCGTGGTGGCGCACGCTTGTAATCCCCACGCTTGGGAGGTGGAGACAGGAGGATCGTGCAGGTTCAAAGCCAGCCGTGCTGGCTTAAGAGACCCTGTTTCCAAATAAAAATATAAAATAGGTCTGGGAGTGTAGCCCGGAGGTAGAAAGGTTTCCAGGAACCCCAGTACCACCCCCCCCCAAAAAAAAGAGGAGCAAGAAAAGAAAAAGATGCCCACACTTGCCATTTCTATTCAGCATAGTACTAGTGCTAGAAGTCTACCCAAAGGCATTCATTGAAAACTGAAATATAGGTACCCAAATCAGAAGGGATGAAATAAAACTGTCTCTACTTGCAGATGACAAAAATTCTAAGAGTCTCTCAAAAAACTGAGATATAATAAATGAACTCAGTAAAGTTTTAGGATACAAAATCAATATATGAAAATCATATATGTTTTTATATATTAATAGTGAACTATGTAAACAAGATATTTAAAAAAGATATTGTTGGTGATAGCATAAAAAGAATAGAATAACTTTACCAAAGGAGAACTGTACACTGAAAACCATAAAACACTGATGAAGGAAACTGAAAAAGAAATAAATATAGAGAAAAATGTCCTATGTTCATAGATTGGAAGAATTAATAGTGTTAAAATGTTGACACTTACCCAAAGTAACCTTCAGATTCAGTGCAATTCCTATCAAAATACCAATGTCTTTTTTTTTCAGAAATAGAACAAATATACAAACAAGTGAACAAAAAATTTTAAATTCACATAGAGTCAGAAAAGACACTGAATGGTTCAAACAGTGTTCAACAAGAACAAAGCTAGAGATATCATACTTCCTGATTTAAAATTATGTTACAAAGCTATGTTATTGAAACAGTATTGTACTGGCAAAACCACAGATACTTAGACAAATGGAACAGAGTAAATTCATGCAAATAAGGTCAACTAATCTTTGATAAAGTCACCAAGAATGCACAGTGGAAGAAAGGATAGTCTCTTCAACATATGGTTGGGAAAACTCAATATCCACATGTAAAGGAATTAAATTAGTGTGCCATATTTTAAAAAACCCTCAAGCCAGGCATGGCTGTACACACTTGTAATCCTAGTACTTGGGAGACTAAGGCAGAAGGATCATGAGTTCAAGGCCAGCCTCAGTATCTTAGTGAGCCTTGTTTTCAAAAAATAATCAACACAAAATGGATTAGAGACTTTAATGTAAGACTTAAAGTTGTAAAGTTTTTTTTTTTAACAAACTTACAAAGTTTTGAAGTTGTAAAACTTCCAAACACTAGGATATTACTCTAGCATAGCAACAACATGGATGAAACTAGGGAACATTACACTAAATGAAATAAGCCAGGCACAGAAAGATAAAAAGTTACATTATTTCATATGTGGAATCTAAAACCAGTCAAACTAATGCAAGCAGACCAGGAGCTGATATGTGGGGAATATGGAGCGATGCTGGTCAGAGAGGACAAGCCTTCAGTGATTTAGATGATAAGTTCTATAGACCTGCTGAAGGTACAAAATGGTAACTATGGACAATAATAAGGCATCCTGGGCTTGAAATTTGCTATGGGAGTAGATCTTCAGTGTTCTTGCCACACCCACAAAGACAACCATGGAAGGTGATTGGGTATGTTAAAGAGTCAGATGTAAGCCTTTCCCAAGGTATATACATATATCAAAACATCAAGCTAGCCTCCATGGCGTACACCTGCAATCCTAGTATCTGAGAAGCTGAGACAGAAGGACCACAGGTTCAAGACTAGACTCAGCAACTTAATGAGACTCAACAATATAGTGAGACCCTGTTTTAAAATACAAAAGGGTGGAGTATAACTCGGAGATAGAGTGCCTTTGGATTTAATCCCCATTGCTACAAACAACAGGAATAAAACAAAAACAACAAAAACCACATCAATATATATATATATATATATATATATATATGTGTGTGTGTGTATATGTATATATATATATATATATTTATCAGTCATACTTTAAGCTAGAAAAAATAAGAATAGAAATACTCAATGCTGAGTCCTCTGCTGAGAGAATGTGATCTGATTGATCTATAGTAGAACAAAATCATGGGTATTCTCAGGGGGTCAGAGAAATAGAAAATTCACTAAAAAGCACTTATGAAAAAGTATAACATCCATAAAATGAGCACACAAATCTTAAATACACAGCTTACTAAATTTTTGCAAGCAAATTGCCCTGAAAAACCCCATCCGCAGCACATCCGCACACTCAGACACCACAGCACAGGAGGGCTAAAATTCAACTATTAAAAACAAAACTCTTCAAGTCACGAGAGCATAACAACGAACTCAGCAAGGGTATTTTTAAAGGTCCCCTGTTGATTTTCATTTGCAGACAGGACTGATTAAAATAATTTGTTGGTACTAGATTCCTAGCCATGGAAACCCTTCAATAAAATATGGCCATACGACTTTTGCTTTCATTATTTCTCAAGGTGTCATCCACATAAAAATTAAAGTCAGCCTCTTGCCCTTAATGCTGTTGTGTAGTGACTATTTTTGTAACTTTTTCATGTGTTAAGATTCACAACCTGCCCCCATGGATCAGTTAGCTGATTTTTATATAAACAAGAAATATATGTGCTACAGAAAAAGAAAGGTGGGGTCTACGTTTGTTCTTTGTGGGTTAGCCTCTGACCGATGGATGTGGCAAGCAAGAGAAACATTCCCCACCCACCCATCAGGGAGGGGTGTGTGAAAGGTACAGTCAGATAAACTAAGTGCCCAGTGTGGAAAAAACAAAACTAAACACAATTACGTCCAGTCTTAGTGGACATGTGTAGACTGCAGAAGCCGATTTAAGTTAGGAGTTCAGGAAGGAGAGAAAATGGAATTCACAGTGAGAGGATGGGAAGGGAGGAGCAGGAGCCAAGGAGCAGTGCTGTCATGAGACAGAGGACAAGCCTGGAAGTAGGAAAGGGAGAGGGAAAGTGAAGATATTCCCACTGCCAGGTGAGGTTGCCAGCCTGGGCCTGTGCTAGTTCCTGGCAGGGATGGTAAGTGGGTTTGCAGCTGTTAGCACCTGAAAGGACACCTTGTTTTAATCTGCACAAAAGCTGCAAAAGAACAGATACAAATGGTCTCTGTGGGAAACTCTGCATTTCCTTTTTGCCTATGTTAACAGATTTCCTATGACATGCTCTCTGTCCTTTCTATTTGAATGGAGTGGGTCATGAGTTATATGCTGCTCTACAGAGAAAGGTTCTGAAGGGGTCTGAAGTTCTCAGGTCCTAGATGAAGGAGAAAATCTTTAGCTCCTTGTCTGGTGGTAGAAGACAATCCTCATGAGAGATAAGGGGAACTGGTAGCATGAATATATGTGTGGTCCAGAAGCAACCAGAGTCTACAAATGAGAAACCCCTCAGTTAAGCTGGCAACCAAGCCCAGTCTACATTTTTAGCAAAGAAAAATTCTCTATAGGCCACATGACCAACTTCTTAGGTCTGTTTTTTTTTGTTGTTGTTGTTAAATACATTTTCAGCTTTCATTTAACTTTTTAGCTATGTTGCAAGAATATAAAAACATGAATTTTGTACTCAATATTGTAGAAAAATCACAAGGCTTTCTGAATACCAAAGTGTATATGTGATATAGGCAAATGAGTCAAATTCTCAGAGGTTGTTTCCTACTAGAACTATGTTTTACAATGAAAAATTGCTCCGTTGTAAAACCAAAGCAAAAAAAAAATAGAAATGAAGAAAATGAGTTTTTAAAATCAAATCTAATTTTTAGATTGATTAGATTTTAGAGCAGAGTGATCTTTTTTTCTTCTAGTACTGGGGATTAAACCCAGGTCTCAAGTATTGCTAGGTAAGCTCTCTACCACTGAGCTTACATCCTCAGCCCCCAAAGAATGGATTTTGAAGTCATATGCAATTTTAATTTATACAGCATTCCTACTTCACAAACTTCAGGCTTTTGGGTTGTGTGTGGTCACCTGAACATCTCCTCCCCTTTTCCATATGTGTTGAATTGATGGCTGGTCCTGACAACCTGTCCTTGCCATTAACTAGCTGTGAGCAAGGGGGCTTGGAGCTCCTGACTTCTGAGCAGGAGAGTATTGCTCAGAAACGAGGCTCCTATAGGTACTGTGATGTGGCAGGAGCCGTAAATGCTCAGGAGAAACTGAGGGGAGGGTCTGGGGACATGGACAGGCAGAGCTGCCTCTTAAGTTCTGCAAATTGAGCATCTGCAAGTCAGGATTCTCCCTGTTTCCATTTCAGTTCTAAGCTGCTTGAAGAGGGGGGCGGGCTGGTGTGGGATGAATACAGGTCCCGGTGTGTGTGTGACAAGTGTGAGAGTCACAAGAACACCTGCGTGTCACATTGCTTTCAATGCTGATGATGCTAGCTAGGGAGTAATCGAGGCACCAGAGAGAGTTTAGATGATGGAGCAGAAACTCCAGTGGAGCTGGGGAGGTGGTCTAGGGGAAGGGGAGAGGGAGGCTCAATGAGGGAACCACTTCCATTAAGATATGTACATGTGTGAGAATACCAATGTCAGCCTCAATGCCCTATATGGGGAAGGGAAAGTGGGGAGGGAGCCAGGGGATCCACCAGGTGCTATGTGCATGTGTGTCACCATGAGTATGGGTTACATTATTATGTGAGACTATAATGCACCAAAAAAAATATAAAAATCAAGTAAATGTTGACGATGATCTGTATACCTCTCCCTTCCACTTGCAGGGAGGCAGGGGGCCTCCAGAGTTGTTGACAGTGCACAGTAAACAAATGAGAATGACCAAAGAAAAGAACAAAATTATGTCATTTTCAAGAAAATGGAAGGACCTGGAGAACATTATGTTAAGTGAGATTAGCCAGTCACAGAAAGTGAAGGGTCGTGTGTTGTCTCTAATATGCCAAGCTAGGGAGTAACTGAGATACCAGAGGGACTCCAGATAATGCAGGAGAAACCTCAGTGGAGCCAGAGAGGCCTAAGGCAAGGGGAGGGGGTAGACTAAGGTTTGCCAATGGAAATACTACCACTAACTATGTGTATATATGTGAACATACCAATGTCAATCTCAGTACTCCATATCGGGAAGGGGGAAATGGGGAGGAGGGCACCAAGTGCTGTGTGCATGTATGCATGTCACTGTCAACAGATTTATATTATGATGTGAGACTATAATGCACCAATAAAAGCCCATTATAAAAAATTTAAAAATAGCCAGGCATGGTGGCACACGCTTGTAATCCCTGCACTTGGGAGGCTGAGACAAGGAGGATCGTGCAGGTTCGAAGCCAGCCTCAGCTGCCTTAAGAGACCCTGTTTCCAAATAATATATAAAATAGGTCTGAGAGTGTAGCCCGGAGGTAGAAGGCCCCTGGGTTCCATCCCCAGTACCACCAAAATAAATAAATAAATAAATAAATAAATAAATAAATAAATAAATAAATGAGATGGCTTTAAAAGCAGCAAAATGTTATAGTATAAAATGGTTGTGTGATTTTTCATAAATACTTTGTGTGTGTATGTGTTATTGGGGATTGAACCCAGGAGCATTGTACCTATGAGTTACACCCCCAATCCTATTTTTTATTCTTTATTTTGAAATAGGGTTTTACTAAGTTGCAATCTTCCTGTCTTAGCCTCCCAAGTACTGGGATTACAGGTATGCACTACCATTCTCTACTAGAAATATGTATTTTGATCTTTATCCCTAGTTCATGAAACAGAGCTCCTAATCCCTTGAAATTTTCTAGGTATTAGGATTATCTTTATTCTAATGAGGCAACTTTTGGTGGTTTCATTGGCTGGTCACAGAAAGACTACACCATGATTAGAAGCTTGGGACTTTCAGCCCCGTTCCCATCCACTGGCAAGAGGAGGCCTACATGGTGTTTATAGAGAACTCTAAAAATCTCTGTGCTGTGAGGTTTGGAGGGCTTCCAGGTTACTGGAGTTGAAGAGGTATCAGAGGGCAGGGAGTCCAGGGAAGGCATGGAGGTTCTTTGACTCTCCCTCTGTATTTTTCATTGAGTGCCTTCTCTAAGTCCTTTATAAAAGCCTTGACATTAAGCTGGGAACACAAAGTAAGTGCTTTGCTGAGATCTGTGAACCATGCCAGCAACTGATCAAACCCAAGGGTTACTGTGGGAACATCCTGCCTACAGCTGGCCAGTCAGGAGTTCCTGGGACCTGGACTTGCAGTTGGCATCTAAAGTGAGTGCAGTCATATGGGACTGAGTTCCCAGCCTGTGGAATCTAACTCTAAACCTATGTAGATGTGTCAGTACTGAGTTAACTTGATGGATGCCCAAATATTGAAGAACTGGTGGGTAGAGGAAGCAACCCACGCATCGGAGTGACCAGAACAGTTCTGAGAGCAGAGTAAGCTACTTTTTTCTTATTATGTTCATATACCTCAAGAAACAATTGACACGGTCTTGCTTTATGCAGATTTTTGCACAGAAAGAAAAAAAAAAACTCTTCGACACCACGAAATGGAGAAACATGATTTGTTCTTAAACTAGAATTCAGAAGAGAGAAGAGAGGTGGGAGAAGAAGCTGAAGCGAAACCAGGTGACCTGATGGCTGGCACGAGGCCGGCCTCTTACCATAGTGTGGGATGATGGCCCAGGCCATGGCAGAGGCGTAGATGCCGCCGATCATCCAGAACATGCACAGCCAGCTGAGGTGCTCGCCTCGCTTCTCCCGGGCCAGCACTTCTGCAAAGTAGGAGAACACTGTGGGGATGGCTCCTCCGATCCTGTGGAGAGGTGCAGAGAAAACATGCTATTGGGGCTTCTACAACTAAGGGGAGGTACAATAGGAAAAAACAAAGCAAAGTCTAACATGTGATCCCTTCCTACTTTAGCATAGCAAGCAATGTATATACTTTCTATCATTTTTTAATTTTAATATTATAGTCTTGGTGTTTAATGCAAATTTATTATCCCTTCAAATACTTAAACCTGCAATTAGGCTATGTGGCCAGAAGATGGCGTGGTGTTCTACTCACGTGGCTTAGAGCTAGGCTTAAGATTCTAATGGACTATCTGTGCAGTACTGAGGGTTTTACACGATGTTTGTTAAAAGTTACAAAGATGTCGTGTAATTTAGTGAATATTTTAATTATTTATAAAGGGGACACTGATAATTCCACTTATGAGTAGACACTTTTCCATTTGGGAACAGCTACAAACACCTCGAGGAAGCTGTCTGCAATCTGAACTCATTGCTACCCAACAGCAGTTGGCCCCACAGCCCAGCCAGGCTGACATGTTGTCTAACAGAAGCAAGAGGGTGGCTTAGATTGTCTCTCCTCTCAGTCCAGTAAATGCCATTGTTGAATGGCTTCAAATGAAAGGGACACTGGTAAAATCCAGCAGACATTCTTCTCCTTCTTCTCCTTCTTCTCCTTCTTCTCCTTCTTCTCCTTCTTCTTCTCCTCCTCCTTCTTCTTCTTCTTCTTCTTCTTCTTCTTCTTCTTCTTCTTCTTCTTCTTCTTCTTCTTCTTCTTCTTCTTCTTTTTTTTGGTGGTACTGGGGGTGGAACCCAGGGGCTTTTCTACCTCCGGGCTATGCTCCCAGATCTATTTTATATTTTATTTGGAAACAGGATCTCACTAAGTTTCTGAGAGCCTCACTAAGTAGCTGAGGCTGGCTTCAAACCTGTGAGATACTCCTGTCTCGGCCTCCCAAGCGCTGGGATTACAAGTGTGCGCCACCACGCCTAGCCAGCAGACATTCTTGCACACACAAATAGGATGGGATACAACACTTCCTCCCAGAAGGGGCAGGATGAGAGCTGCCAACTGAGCTGGAGAGACGACATGGCCACTGAGTGATCTCTACTTAAGTGGGCTGGTTTTCTTTTTTTTTAATTTCTTTTTTCTCCTTCCTTCCTTCCTTCCTTCCTTCCTTCCTTCCTTCCTTCCTTCATTTCTTTTCTCCTCTCTCTCTCTCTCTCTCTCTCTCTCTCTCTCTCTCTCTCTCTCTCTCTCTCTCTCTCTTTGCAGTACTAGGGATGGAACCCAGGGACATTCTACCTCCAAGCTACACCTCCAGCCCTATTTTTTATTCTTTATTTTGAAACAGGGTTTCACTGAGTTGGAAAGGGTATAAGTAGCTGAGCCTGTCCACAAACCACAGTCCTTCTGTCTCAGCCTCCCAAATGCTGGAATTACAAGCATGTGCCACCATACCCAGCAGGTGAGTGATTTTCTAATGAGGGTCTATAGAATCAAAAATTTGCTTACTCTAGGAAGAAAAAATCTAGGGCATTTCATTATAATTTCAAATAGGTCTTGATCTCAAATTTTAGGAACTACTGCCTCAGAAAGATAGAACATAAAAATGTTATGTCAAACAATAAATGAATTCCTCTTTAATTTTTATTGGACATATTAATTATACAAAAAAGTGGATTTCACGGTGGCATATTGATATATGAATACAATTTGATTATTTCACTTCTCAGCATCTCTCCTTAACCTCCCGTCCTTTCTCCATTCCTCTTCTAACTTAATGGTTTCCCTTTACTTTCATGATATCTGCCCCTTTTTTTCTCTGTAGCTTTCACATATGAGAGAAAATGTATGATATTTATATCTTTACAATATAAGAGAAAGAGAGGATGTGCTACTTTATTTGTCTTCAGGTTTCTGTAAGGTAAATTGCCATAGACATTTCAAACAAATTTGATGTCAAGGAGTAAAACATGTGTTTGTCCATTTAATAATAACGGATTTTCTTATAGCCTCTGATGTAATATAAGAATGTTGGTAGTGCCTTTAACAAATGCAATTTAGAGAAAGGCCATTTTTACAGCCAACTCGAACCAAGTGAATCGCGGGATCCATAATGTTCTGTGTTAACTGGCAGGTCAAAATATGGCATCATTTCATGCCTTTGCTCCTGCTTTAAGTAAAGCCCTATTATCCATGGATGGCTGTGAGCACTAATATTGTGAAATTAATTTAGTACCTGTAAATAACATAGTAGAAATTTGGCATAGTTGGAAATATTTGAGTGCAACCAAAGTAATAGGGATAAGCATAAGTTC
Source organism: Muscardinus avellanarius (assembly GCF_963383645.1). Taxonomy (NCBI): domain Eukaryota; kingdom Metazoa; phylum Chordata; class Mammalia; order Rodentia; family Gliridae; genus Muscardinus; species Muscardinus avellanarius. The sequence continues at coordinate 63,214,489 of NC_137786.1, read as the reverse complement.
ATTTCATAAAATACTTGTTTGTATTATAAATACAGTATCTGTAGCGTACAATGTACATGCATATATATGGTATGGGTATAAAGAGCCGCAGTATGTTTCTTACTGAGAGTGGCTATTCACAGAATTAATGTCCCTCACTGAAAGTTTTGGAACCTGTTTCTCTGGGCAAATGCAGCGGATCTACCTAAAATCTCTAGAGGTTTGATTCCACTTGGCTTCGATTGCAGCACATGGTGATTTAGCATCGATACATAGAGGCAGCCACTAAGTCCAAATGTGACCCTCAAACAAGAAACAGAAGCGTGCAGTCGGCAGGCAACACTAGCTGGGCCTAACATCACGCTTTAGTAGACTTGCACAGTTCTCTTGCCCAACTTCTCCAGGAAATCAGGTCATGGAGAGCTAATTGAACTTAAAAAATCCAATGTTTGAATAGATTTTAAATTACAAATACCCACTTTCAGTGGAGATAAAATGTTGGTGTCGCAAGTCATTTAATGCTACTCCTGTTTTGATCTGATACAAAGAACCTGTTCCTCTGGGCCATCAAGTCCTGCTCATCAAGGCTCTGTGGCTTCACTTTTCAGTGCATAAAAGGAGTTTCAGTCTTCCCTGACTTCTCCTATCCTAATTAATGTTTCATCGGGATTCTGGACATTCTGTATGTTGCGGCTATAACTCATTCTTGGGGAAGGTGCAATTGCATGTCAAGATATGCCAGGCGCCTCTGAGCTGAGATAAACGTACCCCAGCACTGCTAGAATTTCAAGACTGTACACTTGACTGTTGATTTTCAACACATCATTCTTGCAGGAGAGAATACCAACCATTTGGAGCTTGTAAATAGCCCAGCTGGATTTGATTTAATGCCTCTTTTTAAAGCTGGTGCTTTGTGCATGAATGTTTCTCGATAGCTGTTTGTAAAGCAGATTGCAAGGAACTCTAATGCCAAGGGATAAATGAGGCTGAAGACTAACTGAGGGGGGCTACTTAAATACTTTGCAAAATTCTTTACACTCAGAGATCTATGAAACAATCCAAGCATTTGCATGTCTTATCGTGAGCTCACCATTTATTTAAAGAAAACATCACTCCTTGTCTTACTACGACATTCTCTACGCAGAAAGAGAGAAAAAGATTCTGATGTGCTGTACAGTTCATACTACTTGCGTTGCACATCCTACCAGCAACTTGAAGGTGGGTGCCATATGTTATTCATCTTTGAATCCCTATTACCTGGCTCAGTGGATAGGTACCAAGTGCTTATTCAAAAGAACTGAATTTGAGACTTTCCAGCCTTGAAACCGGTACACCAAGTCTCCTGGAGTATTCTGTTCTGAGGATTTAAACACCTCCATGAATGAAAACATACACTTTACTTCCTGGGCCAACATGCCCAAAAAAGAAGTTGAAGGTGCTGGGATGGACGTTCTAGTGGCAATGCAACTCTCAAAGAGAGCATGAGTTTCCTGTACTGCAGTCACCCCTTGCCCTGAGGCCCCCCAGACAATCCTTGTCATAGAGAGCATTCATCTGGCATGGCCAGGCACACAGGGCAACCCTGTTGTGCACTCCAGGAGCTTCTAAAACATCTGTGTGCCTTTCAGAAAAATGTAGCTGCAGCCGGTGGCACACATTTGTAATACCGGTGTTTGGGAGGTTTAGACAGGAGGATCGCAGGTCTGAGGCTGGTCTCAGCAACTTAGAGATCCTGTTTTAAAATTAAAAAAAAAAAAAAAAAAAAAAAAGCTGGGTGCATGCTTGTAATCCCAGCATTTGAGAGGCTGAGACAGGAGGACTGCAGTTCGCAGACAGTCTCAGCCTCTTAGGCCCTTTGCAATTCAGTGAAACCCTGTTTCAAAATAAAGAATAAAAAGCCAGGTATGGTAGTACACACTTGTTATCCCAGCATTTGGGAGCCAGAGACCGTAGGATCACGGTTCGGGGACAGCCTCAGCTACTAGTGAGGCCCTCTGCAACTCAGTGAGACCCTGTTTCAAAATAAAGAATAAAATAATTGGGCAGGGGGTGTAGCTCGGAGGTCAAATGCCTCTGGGTTCCATCCCCAGACCCAAGAAAGAAAGAAAGAAAGAAAGAAAGAAAGAAAGAAAGAAAGAAAGAAAGAAAGAAAGAACGAAAGAACGAACAGGGCTGGGTTGTAGCTCGGAGGTGGAATGCCCCTGGGTTCCATCCCCTGTATCACTAAAAAGGGGCCTGGTGATGTAGCTTGGAGATAGAATGCCCCTGGGTTAGATACCCAGTACAAAACTAAAATAAAAATAAAAAAGAAATAAAATAAAGAAAAATGTAGTTCTTCTAATTATCTTTGATAAAAATATCTAGACAAGAGATAAGGTAGAAGCCGGGCGTGGTGGGGCATGTAATCCCAGTACTTGGGAGGCTGAAACAGGAGGATCACAGGTTCGTGGCCAGCCTCAGTGAGGCCCTTCGCTACTTAGTGAGACCCTCTTTCAGAAAAAAGAATAAAAAATAAGTCTGGGGGTATAGCTCAGAGGTAGCATGCCTCTGGGTTCAATCACCAGTACTGGGGGAAAAAAAAGATATGAATATAAGATAGGAGCTGTTAATGTCTTACAATCTAATTTTGGTTCCTACAATAAGTGTTAAGGGCAGGAAAAAGCTGCAACAACCCAGAGCCCCCAAATCTTACAAAGTAAAAATGAACATAAAACACCTCCCGTTGCTACGCTACCTCAGTACTGAGTCCCAGGGGCTAATAATCTCCTTATTACTATCTGTTATTGGTGATGTTGTTTATTGCACTAAAATATAATTCTGAAGACAACATAAAGAATACATAAAGAGACTAAAACTATTTAAATGGGAGTTTTCAGCTGGATATGATGGCCCATGCCTGCAATCCCAGTCTTGGGAGGATGAGAGAGGACGATGGCAGAACAGCCTCAGCAATGTAGCAAGACTCGCAGAAACCTAGCAAGACCCTGTTTTAAAACAAACAAACACACAAACAAACAAACAAAAAAGGGCTGGTAGTGTAGCTTGGAGGTAGAATACCCCTGGGTTCAATCCCTAGTAACAACAACAACAAAAAAAATTCTTAAATTCTCATGTATCGGTAGTTCTTAAATAGGCTGATTTTGCTCCTCTTTCTGCCCTACCCTTACAAATGTTTGGCAATGTCTGGAGACATTTTTAGTTATTACAAATCAGGAGATGCTACTGGCATCAAGTAGGTTGAGGCTGAGAATGACGCTAAACATCCTGTAATGAGCAGAACTGCTCCCTACAAAAAATAATTACCCAGCCCCCAATATTAATAGTACTAAGGTTGAGAAACTCTTGCAATAAAGAGGGTTTAATATGGAAAATATAATTGGTTTTGTATTTTAAAAATTCATAAGACATAAAATGATTATCTTTTATATTACCTGATGGGTATTACATCCTAAAATTCAGTTAAGAAGGAAAGCTTATCATTCATTATATAATGATCATTAGCTACTGTTGAAATATGGTTGAGCTCTTTTTCTAAAGATCATTTTTGATGGAATGTTTATATAAATGAAGCAATCAAATCAGAGTAGTTTATGAAGAATTTTTCTCAGTATCAGATATTAAATCTACTTTATTGGTTGTCAAAATTGTCAAATCTTAATTATTCTTGGTAATAGGAGACACAGAAGGAACAAAATGAAATTCACACTCTATAGAGGGAGGAGATTATCTACATTCAGCATAACTGAATCCGTACAAGTGAAATAGAGTATTAATATTTGACACTTCAGAGATGTAGTGAATAATTTTAAGTAATATTAATTTTAGTAAATAACACTAACTTTAGGACTTTGCAATATTAATTATAGAAATATATAGAAACTAAAAATATTTGAATTAAAAATTTGAAATACCTAGACTAAATTAGGACTTTCCCTCAATTCACACACAAATAGGCACACATTCACACACGCCACCTTAACAGGTCTGTCTCTGTGTGATTCCATAGTAGGTATTTGGTAAATATCATGAAATATATTTATTTTCCTCAGTCCTATAAAACTAAGACATGAGTAGAATAAAGCAAAAGGCAAAGAATGCATCAGTTTTAGAGACAAAATTTCTCCTCTCTTGGGGAATAGGAGGCACTAGTTGGCTATAGAGGATGCCAACTAGTACTGTTCATACAAGCCTCACTGAGAACCTAGGAAGCGATCTTAATCCCCAAAACTTCATGGCCACATCTCTCATCAGTCCAATTCAGATAGCAGGCAGTGGTGTGTTAAGTGTGTTCCTGTGCCTCATCACACTGATTTGTGCCAGCTACTATGGTTCAGACAAGTATCCCCCAAAGCCTGTGTAATAAAGGCTTGGTTCCCAATCTGTGCACTATAGGGAGAGGGTGATAACCTTCAAGAAGTAGGGTCTAGCAGGAGGTGTTGTGGTCACTGGAGGCATTTCCTTGATGGGGATATTCGGATCTTGGCCTTTCCTGATTCTCCTTCTCTTCTGGGATGCCATGGGGTAAAGAGCTCATGATCTAACAATGTGCTCTCTGCAATGAAGTAGGCTTGAAAGCAATGGGCCAACCAAGTTCCAAAAGCTGTGAGCCCAAATAAACTGTTTTCCTTTTAGAGCTGATTATATCAGGTATTTTGTTACAGTAACAGAAAGCTAACTGATACAAGAGCTGTTCAGGCAAAGAAAAGTTTAAGAGTATAAGGTAAAGGAGGTAGGTTATAGATAAAATGAACATTCATACTTAAAATGGTTTGAATTATTTTAGGGGAGAAACTATGGAATGTCTGATGACTTCTTATCCTGAGGTGGGATTCTACTAAGTAATTGTTCTGTTTAATTCTCCAACAAGCCTATAATGAAGAATAATTCCATTCTAACATATTTCATCATGAGATTGTCAAACAATCCTTTAGCTCCCTTATTCATTTCCCATTTCCATTGGGAAGCAGGGCATTATGCAAAAATGTAATTATGGAGGGAGTTGGCTAATCATTGTAAAGCCACATATTTCATACAAATAATAAAGAGAGGGCAAAGTCCACCAAGAGCCAACTCTGGCAACTTTTATTAAGACAAGGATTATGAGCTTAGACAAAGAAGAGCAAATGGCCTAGTTTATATCAGGAATCACAACTACAAATAACTTCCATGAAAAAATATCCTCTTAATCCTTGCTCAAAACCAACAAAAAGGAGGGAAGACCTTGAATGCTTGGAAAATTACTAAGTAATTAAAACCAATTAATTATGTTTTAAGTTCCATCCAGAAATTAGAAATCAAAGCAGCAGCTCCAAGGATGGACCTTTCAGTATCTTCCGCTTTATGGAAGTTAATAGCACATCAGCCTCAGGGAGGTTGTTCTAAGGCTTAGATGAATGGCCACGGACCTAATAGTCTCTGAATAGGCTGGGTTGGCACCGATATTAAGATTACTATATTGATCAGAAGGTACATGTTTGTAATAAATAATCAAAATAGAAAAAATTAGAAAAATACACTTATTGGTGATTGAACCCATTACCAAATCAAGGATGGAAATTTCCGCCCAGTGGTAGTACTAAAGGACAGGTGCTTAGGAAGCTTTAGTCTTCTAATCTCCAAAGCCACAAATAAAACAGTAATTTTTATCTAAAAAGTTGTTATTTTCTCATTATTACCTGAGCTATGAACAAAATAATTGGTGGAGGTCTTAATTATTTTAAAATATTGCTGTGTAAACATAACTTGGGGAAAAACAGTGCTAAGAAAACAGCAATTCAACTCTCCTTCCCCTTGTTTGTACTCAGATTGCTTTCCTAATCCCCCAAACCTGTAGAGAGGAGACCTGGTGCAAGGGAGAAGACTGGGGGAAAGAGTGTGGGTTACAAATAAGGATGCTAATGCTGTCTTGAAGAAAAAATATCCTGGCTCTTGAGAGAGTTGGAAGAACACATCCCCACGGCACCTACATGGTGCCGTGAGTAAAGACGGCAGTGATCATTATGGTGATCGATGGGAAATGACAGCACACACAGATGTTTCCAGCCACTTGCCCTATACATCTGCTCATCCTCTCCTCCACTCACTCTCCCACTCACCTTCCCCCATGGATACACCTCTACTCCAGGTAAATTGTCAGTTGCTACAGACACAGCAATGAAGAACACCAGTTCCTGCCCTCGAGGGGCTCATGGCATGAATTTTAAAGAGTGCATATGGCCACGTTTTCATAATTGTACATTGTGAGTATGGAAGCTTTTTGCCCCATTCCTTCTCTCTTAGGATCGATTGTGTCTCTGCCAAAGGGTAGACTGAGATACAGGCATGTCAAAAAGTCAACCTTTGTATTAGAAAGTCTTGTAAAAGGCACTGTCAGAAATAGTACTTTCCAATAGAAATATAGTGTGATCTGAAGAAATAGAGTTTAAAGTTTCCTAGAAGAAACATTAAAACAAGCCAAGAAAAGTCAGGTGAGGTTAATTTTACATATTTCCATGTAACCAAATATATTCAAGATGCTATTTAGCATGTGCTCAACATAAAAATTACTAAAGAGACATTTTGCATTATTTTATGTGTGCAAGTCTTCAAAATCCAGTCCTATGCACTCTACACTATTACAATATGCCTCGACTGGTCTAGTCACAGTTTAAGAATTTGGTAGCCACATGTGGCTAGTGGTTGGCAGGTTGAATATCACAGATCTAAGAAAACACTGTCTTCACAACTTAGATTTGATGTTATTTTTGGACTAAAGATAATGTAGTTCAACTGCTGCCTTATTTTATATATTGGGATATAGCTTTCCATTCTAATTTTCTGAGGTCAGAACTCTTCTTGAACTGATATATTCAAATATTTAGAAACACCCTTAGGGTATGGAGTGTGGTGCCATATGAAATCAGAGACATTTCTGGTTGAGTCTGAGACACACAGAGCCTGGTGGTTATGAGCATGAACCCTGGAGACAGACTTCCTGCGTTTGAAACCATGACATCATTTACTGTGTGATTTTAGACAGTTACTTAACCTTTCTGTGCCTCAACTTCCTTGCTTATAATATTTAGATACTTACATATTTTGTTTTGCTTTGTTTTGTGGTAATGGGGATGGAATTATACCTCTGGGCTACACCCCTAGCCCTATATTTTATTCTTTATTTTGAAACACTGAGTTGCAAAGGACCTCACTATGTAGCTGAGGCTGGCTGCGAACCTGGATCCTCCTGTCGGAGCCTCCCAAATTTGGGGATTATAAGTGTGCACCACCATACCTGCCCTAATACTTACATATGTATAATGAATAATTTCTGCCTTAGAGGGCCACTATGAGGTTTAAGTGAGTTAATATGCATAAATTGCTGATAGGAGAACCTCTAAGAGCACAAGCATTCTAGATGGATTTGATAAAACACATTTAAAAGTTTGAAAAATTTAAACGAATCTGTATTGTTTCAATGTTATAAGGAAATAAATGATATCTTAAAGAAAAAAAATGAATTTTGAAAGGAAACTCTTATAAGTCAGGATCAAACTAAAAGTCAGAAGACCTGAAAGTGGTTGACTATTTGGAAATAACATTTTTCTATTTTAAAAAGGCATAATATTTTTACATGCTTCCTCATTAAAATAACTTTTAATAATGGAAAAAGTGAGAGGTTACATATGAAGCATTTTGAAGAATTCCAGTTAGTGACGACCATTTTTGCAAAGCTGAGGCTTTCTTACGGTAACCTCCTACGATTATAAACAACTATGAAGTGTACATCTGTTAGTTTCCATCCACAGAGCAAGAAATGACTATTCTTTCACGATACACGGACACACTAAGCTGTCATTTTAATTCCTGTTGCTGTTATGTTTTTCTCCTGACCTTCCTGCTCAGCCATACCAGGCCCTGACAATGCCTGGCATCCAACACATTATCATCCCCATAATTAACAGTGACTGGAAACAAATAATTTAATTCTGGGGCAAATGAAAATGAATCAGTGGTGCCAACTCCATTCCCCATCTTTCTAATTTTCTATAACAAAAGAGGGGAGGAACGTGTCTGCTCTTTGGCACGAGATTCATTTAGGAAAGTGAACGACGGATGAGTAATTGGCGATGCCCTTTTCCTCATTTCCACAAAACACTCTTGTCCCCGGCAGGAAAATCTTTCTTTGTGCTGAATAAATATTTAAAAGCCATGCAAATTATGGCAGCTGGACATATTTATGTTACTAAGAGGATAATATGCGTGGCGTGGAGAGTATAAGAGGAAAGCACATTTTTAGAGACAATGAAATCATAAAGCCACTAGATCTATCTGAAATGGGAACTTCCAGTACCCTTCAGAGCAGAAACAGAAATATGATACAGCACAGCTAATGATGCTTCAGAAGACAGAGCAACTGGATACGGCAATTGCAACAAAAGCGACAGGAAGATAGCCAAGCCTTGGATTGGAATGTACAGCGTACTTAAGGACAGAGTTGCAAGGTACAAGGACTTCACTGCAGCTTAACTCCTAGCTGGTAATTCCTGGCTCTAAATGAGCAACATGAAGGGTTTGGGCTTGGAGACCTAGAAATTCTCTTCATGGTCTAAAAGCCCCAGTGAATGGAACTGGTGGGCAGATGCCCTACCAAGGAGGGTCTCCTACCACAGTGGAGCTGCTGTGTAGGTCAATTTCAATGACGCATTTTGGGCACTGTGGCATTAAGCACAGGACAGAGTCAGTGACTCCCTGGCCCACAGTGAGACAGACCTGAGCCACAGCCTCACAGACCACCTGACTTCCCAAAGCTCCTACTCTGACTGGTGGACCACAGTGACATTTGGGTCTCTTGGAATTAGTGTCATATCAGAATCAACCTCCATTAAGTCATGAGAAGCCTGATTTTTCCTCCAAGCACAGGCATTCTGGTAGACCACAGGTCCCTATGGGGAAGGCCAGGAGAAATATTACTGGAGCACAAGACAGGATATATCAATAATCTTTTATTTAAGGCTGCCAACATGAGAAGCTTAATTCTCTGGCTTGTTTTAATGAGGAATAATTACATAAAAAGGGAATATACCAACACCTGAGTTTAGGTACTGAGTTCATATGTAATGTAAATTAAGGACTTAAACATTACATACCTTTAAAAACAAGAAGGGACTTTAATCAGAAATTGGTTTCTCAATCATTCACAAATGTCATTGTAATACCAGTTTGTCTTCTTCTATGAGCCTCCCGTGTTCCTTGTTAGCTCTCTTTAGGTTCTAACTTAGGAAGGTGAAGACTAGGAAAGCTTCCTGGCTACCTTCCTCCTACTACCAGATTATAAGCAGCTCAAAGAAGACCCATCTATATCCAAGAAAGGTCTAGCCTGGTTTAAGGAGGTAGAGTAGGAAATAAAATGTGTTTTGAGTTGAATTTGAATGGAATTGTAGCAGAGAGAGATCTGGGTGAGACTCCCCAGAGATTAAGAGCATCCAAAAAAGCTCCAGAGATGTGGGAAAGCTCCCTGGGTGCGAGGGGGCTGCTCTCCACCATGCACATGTGGGTGGAATAGTCCACAGACTCAGGTGAGGAAGAAAGATAGTGTGACTGTTAACTTGACCAGGTTAAGGGAAACCTAGAGAGCTGGTGGAGCACGTTTCTGAGTGTCTACGGAGGTGTTTCCAGACAAGATTGGCATGTGAGTCCATGGATCCACCCCCAATATGGGTGGTCACCATCCAATAGCCTGGGTACCTTTACAGAAAAAAAAAGTAGAGGAAAGGGTAAATTCATTCTCATTTTCCCTCCCTCCCTTTCTCTCCCTCCCTCTCTCCCTGCTAGAATATTATTTTCTGAACGTTTGAATTTGGGACTTGCACCAGTGTCCCCATATCCCCAGGCTCTCAGATTTCAGCCCTTGAGCCTCAGATTGAGAATTATACCATCTGCTTCCCTGGTTCTGAGGCTGTTAGACCTGGACTGAACCATGCTACCTACACCCCTGGGTCTCCAGCTTGCAGATAACTTGTCATGAGACTTTTCAGCTGGTTTTGACAGATATAATTAGGCCACTTCACTTGGCTACTAACACAACTTTTATTTATTCAACAGAAGTCAGGAACTTATAGAAAGGGTCTGTTCTGTCTCAAGAAGTAGCCTTCCTACCTAATTAAATACACCCAGATGTCATTGATCAACAAAACTAGTTATTTGTGATACTCAAGCCCTAGATTAAAGAGTATCCCTAAATAGTTTGAACCTTTAATCAGCTCATGGTAGGTAGAACTAATTCTTGCTTAAATTTTCAGAAGAAACATACATGTATAAATGTGTTTTGTTATGAAAATAGTATTCCATTCAAAACAACATCAATTTCCTGGAAGTAATACAAAACTCTCAACTCAAGTTGAGAGTGAAATAGGCCTATTTCACTTCTCTCCCAAGTTTAAAGGCTGATAATTACATCTGTAAACACCAGCATTGTAGCCCCTAAGGCTGACACAAAAATAGGAAAGGAGCTATTTAAGAGAGAACTTCTTGGCAATGAGATCCTCTAAGGTAAAGAACATATACAATTATAAATATATACACTACTATAAAATATGAAGAAGAAAACCTTACCCGAATCCAGAAAGCAAGCGACAGAAGAGAAAGAAGCCATAACCTTGGACAAATGAAGACAGGAAGGCAAAGAATCCGTTGACAGACATGCAAATCAGAAGAGACTGTTTCCTTCCCACCTTGTCTGCCAGTCCTCCCCAGAAGAACGCACCCACCATCATCCCGAGGTACACTATGCTGCCTGCAACACACAGAAAACAAAGAAACACATCAGAGATTGGGAGTACATCACAGCAAATGGACAAGAAACAAAATACATTTTGGCATTTTGTGTGGGGAAAGTACCCTTAACAATATATCTGTCAGAATATAGTAATCAGCTTTCAATTGAAAAGTAAGCTCTGCCAGCTGTCTTTGGCCATCATGTAAAATTGCAAGGGCTGATGGTTAGTTATTTCCTCTGCAATCTCATGAAGAAGACGAGACAGTTACATTTCATCCCAGCTTTGCGGGGCAGGTGTAGTGGGCAGGCATGCGAAGTCTCCACAGAGGGAAATCCTGGCTTTTGACTTATGGTAGTCAACTTTAGTCAATTGCCCAGGGAGGCACATAATTAGGCCAAGATACAAGACCAAGTCAAGGGTGTCCAGGTCCAAGTGGACCCCTTCGACTGCTTACAATCTCTGCCTGTAGCAAATGAGCTATTCTAAGGTCAGATCCTTAACCCCATCCAGAGTATTCTACTGGTTCTTTCTTTCTAGACCCTCTTGAAAGCCTTGGCTATTTCCTGGAGGGTAAGAAAAGTAGGTCTAGAGATTACAAGAGTTAATTTTAAAATCGTCTATAGCTCTGCTCCTCAGAGAAGGCTCTTGGAGTCAGGAGTTTCAGAGAAAGAAAAGAACTGTTTAGTATGCTATAAAAATTAAACTTATCAAAGGTTAACTTTCATCCTTAGGAGAAACAAATGGAAAAACAGGCATTAGGCAGAGGTCCCTCCAGCTGTTTCTGTGAGTACACACTTGCACTGTCTAATTCATTTTCTTCTTCCATTAAAAACCAGACTCCCCCCCCCAAAATAACTTTGTCTAGAATTTTCTCAGGATCAAATAAGATTCCTTCTGGCATATGTTAATTCAGAAGGGTTCCTAAAAAGATGTAAAATGTCCGGGGTAAATACCATAATTAGTAAGTGAAAATTTGTCATATCTAGAACATGCTACTTTATCTTTCATCCATTTCTGCTTTTCCCCTCACTTTACCCAAGCACCATTTTCTAAAGCTCATTCAAGACTATCTGTGGTGTAGAAGAAGGTAAAAAAAAAACATTGGTCTATTTATTGCTTTACATTAGTTTGGAAATATTCTGTTTAAACATGCACTTCCAAATTAGTTTTCTAACCACACAGTTAATAAATTAATATGAGACTCAGAAGGAAGATGCTCAGCAAGGTCTTGTGACCCTCACATCAATAACATGAGGAGGTGGTTCTGCAGACAGATAGCTGAGTACACACAGCTACAGTGATTAGTGAATGTTGGGAGCGGCTATAAAATCAGACAAGATAAAAGCAGTTTTTCATTAGAGTGGGGTGCTGCTTAAGAGTGGAGTGGTCAGTCTTTGCCTGGGTGTAGAGGGCATATTTTTCTTCTTACCATAGGACAGTCTATACAAAGATCATCCTTCTCAATAGAAATTATGCATATAAGACCCATTGCATGTCTAAAAGATGGTGAAAGTGCATCATCACAGTGCAAGGGCAGACAGACTCATCCAGAGAAATGCATATGCGGTATAGCTCTTATTTATAGCCTAAGAGGCTCAAGTTTCATTCTTCTCAGAAGAATAACCAGTAGCTAAGCTGCTTCATAATAACGTCTGTGTCTTTGAAAATGCCTATGAATCAGAAAGTAAGCTTCCATAGATCAGAAGTGGCCTGTGGCTGCTGCAGTCTAAAGACTTGGAAGTCTTTCTTATGTCCCCAGGCTCCCTTAGGTCCTAGACTTCCCCTCCTCCCTGAGGGTAAGCTGCTATGACAGCTGCACTATCCCAAGACCTCTTGTGGTCCATCATAGCTACTACAGAAATCTAGGGCAGCGCAGAGGTATTTTAGATGCATTTCACTAAAAAAACTACTTACTACCATTTAATGATGGTAAATAACAGCTCTCATTATTATTTTCATTGGCTGGACATCTGTTTATGACAGGTACTCTCCAGCAAATATAACATACTTTGATTCATTCAGTCCTCACCACAATCCTATAAAGTAGGTGTAATCCATTTCACAGATGCACAGAAAAGAAAACTGAGGCTCAGGGGCATTATTGGACTTGATTTAACAGACAGAGAGCAGCAAGGCAGGACTGTGAAATGATGTCTCTGACTGAAGCCTGGACTGTCTCAGGGCTGACATTTGATGGAAATGCATCAGGTCCCACTGCTCTCCACACTGCATTGGGACCTTTGGGACTTGCCCTTCATCTAGAAATTAAAGGATTAAAATCTGGTACCTGGAGGCAATGCCTCCAGGAAGTGCTATGGAAGAGCTGTTCTGATTCCTAGGCAATTCCTGTTGTTAATAATGTCAAATGCCACCACCTTCTTTCTGCTAAGTTCAGCTTGGGACCACCCAAGTCAGGGAGCAGGTAATGTAAAGCAGGAGCTCTCTCTCTCCTCTCTCTCCTCTCTCCCCTCTCCCCTCTCCCCTCCCCTCCTCTTCTTTCTCTCTCTGTTCGCTCTCGCTCGCTCTCTCTCTCTCTCTGGTGTTAGCATTTCTGTCAATCCTATTCCTGCTTAAAGACAGTGAATCTGAGCACCTGCAGCAAGCATGATTAACTCAGGTCCTTATCATCCTTTAGACTCAAACTACCCATGACTTCTACTCCTCCTAACACACTGGTCCTGAAGGCATTTGGACTTCAGACTCCTGAGAAAACAGAGTTTATAATCTGAGAAGAGTGGTTTATCAAAATGTAAGCCAGAGGGGAGCATCCAGGTCAAGACCTTCCAAGGCCCCATGGGGATGTATGACCAGGACAGAACAATGCTAACGTGTATGTCCATGTCCCTGGGCCCTAAGGCTCTGGGATTCTCTTTCTTCTCCATCAGGAAGCTGAAGGAGCTTATTATTCAGTATGGGACACATACGGGCACATAACTGAATGAGCCTAAGCCCAACCAGGAGGTGTGTGCAACACGGAAGTGTGAATAGGATCAGAAAGTGAGAGGTGCCTAATAATTCCAATGTGATCTTGGGAAGATTTCACTCTGAGGGGAACATCTGGAAAATAAGAAAGATGTCAAAATGGCATTAAATTACTCCACAACTCACAGGTTTATCACAAAACTATAACACCAAGGTGTATCTTGTCTTTACTTCTACTCTGGTTAAGATATGTCTATGATCCAAAAGTAATAATCTTTTGTGACTATGCTTGATTAGTATTGGTAATGAGGCCATTCCACGCAGTGAGCTACACCTACCCACATAGCTAAGCCTACCCAATAGCTTGACAAGCACAGTACAGGATGCTCCTCTGTTGACCATGTGATTTATTTAAAGTCAAACTTTTAAATATTGGCAAAGGTATCAGGTGAATAAAACGGTAACATCTCTGGGATTATTAAAATACAAACTATTTCCTGCTGTGATGGTGGTCATGTTCCCATTTTGTCTTCATGGCATTCTATCTAGGAGTTTTTGAAGACTCAGAGCAGAGATGGGCTCTGGGCACACAGCAACCCTCTCTGCTCTCCTCACCCATGATGCTGTTGCTGGTCAGAATTAAAAGGATCTCGATCCAAAGTCCTTTTACAAGTGAGACAACTGATTATGAGAAGTCAGTATTTGAAATCACATCTTTTAGGTCCTCAGTCCCCAAAATGTGTGACCCTGGGTCTGAGGATTTTGATAGAAATGTAAACCGTAAGGCCCCTCTGGGACTTACTGACTCTGAATATGCACCTATCACACAAATGATCTGTGTGTACCTTGGAATCTGAAAGAGCTTTTAGGCTGGCACATTTTCCCCTGAAACAGCTTCTGCAATGCAGTGCTTACTCATGGTGTGTCTTTGTCTAATCTATGTTTGAGGGGAGAAGATATAGTCTACAGATGTTATAACTCCCCAAACAAGGGGGCCAGGCAAGATCTCCTTGGATGAGCTGGAGACCTAAAAAAAAGAAAGAAAGAAAAAAGCAGGAGCTGTGTACTGTGAAAGGGCTTGCCTCCCCTGAGACCTGGAGGCAAGCCTCCAATTCAGCTTCAGGAGAGGGATGGTAAGAGGGGTCAGGCTGTGATTCTTGGATTCTTTCATTATTTTAACTCAACCGGGCTTTCAGGTGGTGGCAATTGACCTGAGAAATACGCTCACCTTTCTCTTCCTGTAGCTCTGGTGGAGGGTGCTCTCCTAACCCCTCCATCACCAGAGGATGACCCAAAGCCTGCAGCACTGCTTCCTCCTTAAGGTATTTTTTTTTAAACAGGAGAACTGGTTCCATTTTATTTAATCATACCCTCATTTCCCCTGATAAATATCACATTTCCATTTTTGTCTCTTTGCTAAGTTGCTTTTGATTCCTTCTGACAGTCGCTACAGGGTTATATCTTTCCCCCTTAACACCATTTTAAACCACATTTAAACAACACATAACAATCTTAAGAATTGATCTACATAGTGTTTTTCTCCTAGCAACTTTTAGCCAATCGGGTTTTAAAAGTTGCTTTAGGTACTTTAGTTGTCTGACTAAAACATTACTCTATAGTTCACTGCCTATTTGTTTTCTTTTCTCAATGTGATAGTTCCTTCTTTTTTAATTTTTTTATTGGTGCATTGTAGTCATACATCTGAATGAAGTACAAGATGGTGGAGGCATACATGCACACATCACCCAATTAGCCCTTAACCATTCCCCACCCCATTCCCTTCCCCTCCCTCCTTCTCATGTTTGGCTTAGTGATTGACTTTGATGTCAAACATTCTGTAGTGGTATTCTGAATTCATGAAGAAGTTATCTCCATCAGGTAATGATCACAAGCACCTGCTACAAAAAGACTTTTAAGAACTTATTTAGAGTACTGGGGATTAAACTCAAGGCTTTTTAACTTTGAGCTCTCCCACCCTATTTTATTTTTTTGGAAACAGGATTTCACTAAGTTGCTGCGTGCCTTGCTAAGTGGTTGAGATTGGCCTTGAACTTGCAATCCTTCTTTTCCAGCCTCCCAAGTACTGGGATTACAGGCATGTGCCACTATGCCCAGCACAAAGTGCTTTTAAATCAAAATTTTAAGTCAAATAGAATTTTTTAAAAATCCTTTTTTTTTAGCCGAGCGTGGTGGCACACACTTGTAATCCCAGTGCTTGGGAGGCTGAGACAGGAGGATCATACAGATTCGAGGCCAGCCTCAGCAACTTAGTGAGAAATAAAATATAATAAAATATATTTTATTTTATTCCAAATAAAATATAAAATATAAATAAATAAATTTATTTATTTCCAAATAAAATATAAAATAGGTCTGGGAGTATAGCCGAGAGGTAGAAAAGCCCCTGGGTTATACCTCCAATACCACCACAAAAAAAATTAAATCTTTTTAAATAAAAATGTCATTTCTGGAAATGGTTAAAAAGAATAAGATGGCCTGCTGTATTCACTGAATTAAGGAAAAAATTTTATTGCCTAAAATATGCTTAATATTTTATAAATATCACTCTGCTCACAAGAAGGTACATTCATTTTCCCAAACACAGGGTTTCCTCCCTCCTACAAACCTGGGGTGTGCCTACAGTAGAAGTCCACCGATAAAGGTTCTCTCTTTGATGAAAGCCTACACTTCAGTCTCTTCCAACCTGTATTCTCAACTAGGTCCTACCTCTTGGATATGTGTTTTTTCTGCATTGTTCAATTCTAGCAAGAATACTCCCAAGTCAGAAGCCCCCACCCTGGATGTCTGATCATCCCTGACATCTAATCAGGTTTCTCATCCTTTGCCATCGCCTAGTTAATGTCTGTTCACCCTGGCCTGTGTTCAGCAAGGATCCAGTTATGTTGACTTAGTGAGACTCTCTTACCTCTGATATTTCCTCTTAGTAATTTACCACCCAGTAACCTTCCCAGGGTCCTTGGGACCCAGATCCTTGACTAGAAACTCCCACTTTCCTTGTTGTATTCAAAGTTCTCCCTTACAATGTTGTCCCTTGTATTCAGAGTTCTTTCTCCATTGCAAAGTTCTCCCATGCTGGGGTCCACACTCCTATCATGTGGTCCTGAATAAAGCTTGCCTTACTGTTCTTTAACAGGTATCATGCATAATTTTTCTTTTCATGCTATTTAGAGCTAGATTTCATTTAGCCACAAAGAATCAGCCAACCTTCCCACTGCCATCCCACCAACAAACATGCCAGGAACTGTCTGTCACTGGCAGCTTCTTCCTTTGACCTCCCCAGCTTCTTTCTGCTTTCCTCAGCAGCAGTTTACGCTTATGGAGGGTTGGTTGTATTTGCACCCAGCCTGTTTGTGCTAGTTCTCATGATCAACTATGCATTAATTGACTATTAACCACATAAATAGTTAAACATGAGTGTGAAAGAAAAGGGAGCTACTTCTTTCTTTGTGCTTTTATTGGTGCATTATAGTCTCACATCAGAATGTAAATCATGTTGACAATGACATACATGCACGTGCTCTTAGTGTCCTTCCTCCTCATGTCCCTCCCTCCCGATACGGAGTACCCAGATTGACATTGGTATATATTCACATGTATACACATAGTCTGTGGTAGTATTTCTATTAATGAACCTAAGTCTTCTTCCACCCCTACCCTTATATCTCCTCCCTGGCTCTCCTGAGGTTTCTCCTCATCATCTGGAGTCTCTCTTGTATCCCCATTACTCCCTATCCTGAACATATTAAAGAAAACATATGACCCTTCACTCTTTGTGATTTGCTAATCTTACTTAACATTTTCCAGGTCCTTACATTTTCTTGCAAATGATATAATTTTTTAAAAATTTTTCTTTATTGCTGAGTAGAATTCCATTGTATGTATTTCCCAGAATTTTGTAATCCATTCATTTGTTGATGGACATGTAGTTTGGGTTCATAATTTAGCTATTGTGAATTGTGCTGCTATGAACATGGGTTTGCATATATTACTGTAGTTCTCTGATTTCAACCTCTTTGGAAAGATACTCAGTAGTGGTTTGGACAGATCATATAGTAGGTCCATTCCTAGTTTTCTAAGGACTCTCCACACTGATCTCCATAGTGTCTGGACTAGTTTACTATCCCACCAACAATGTAGAAGAGTGCCTATTTCCCTACAGCCTCGCCAACATTTATTGTTATGTGACTTCTTCATGATTGCCATTCTGATAGGGGTTAGATGGAATCTCAGTGTAGTTTTGATTTGCATCTCCCTGATTGCTAATGATGTTGAACACTTTTTCATGTATCTATTGGCCATCTGTATCTCTTATTTCATGAATTCAATTATTTCATCTATTCAACTTATTTCATCTATTCAACTCAGTTGCCAATTTCTTGATTATTTTTCTAGGGTAAATATTTTTAAGTTCTTTGTATATTCTAGGTATTAGACCTCTGTCAGAGGGATAGCTCATAAAGATCTTCTCTCATTCTGTAGGCTTTATCTTTATACTCTTGATGATTTCCTTTGATGAGCAGAAACTTTTTGGTTTGACGACATCCCACTTATTAATTCTTGTTTTAATTTCCTGAGCTTTGGGGGTCTTGTTGAGGAAGTTTCTACTTATGCCTATATGTTGGAGTGTTGAACCTATGCCCTCCTCTGACAGCTTCGTAGACTCTGGTCTAACTTCCAGGTCTTTGGTCCATCTCGCGTTGATTTCTGTGCAGCATGAGAGGTAAGGATTTAGTTTCATTTTTCTAAAAGTGGATAACCAGTTTTTCCAGCACCATTTATTGAAAAGGCTGTCTTTTTTCCAGCATATGTATTTGACTCAAAAGGGAGCTACTTCTATGAAATGAAGTTAAGAAATACTTGGTAAAGATGACTTGCAAAAGAAAATCAGTGCCACTAAATAAAGGTGATCGATATAACCTCAAAAGACTGAGGAAATCATGATGGAGGATTATGTGTTCAGGCCGAGGCTTATGTATCATTAAGTTCTCACTGAACATTAAATAAATTTAAAACTGAAAATCAGAGCTATATAATGGCTGGAGTGATACAAGAAAGACAAAGGTTAAACCCCAGTCTGAAGAGCCCTACTTGAAGGAAAGACTGATTCTGCACCCAAAGATGGTCAAATGAATGCATGCTGGTATGCTAAAGTACTGTGTTCAAGTACCCATGTATATTTTGGACATTTTCACGCTTTCACCAACTTTTCCATTAGCTGACTGATAATCAGACCAGGTTTAGTCAGGTATGGGGTTTCTAATATGCATTAGGAGAACCCTGAAGGCATGCTTTGTGCTTAAAGAAATCAGGTTTGCACAAGTCACTGGAATAGCCATCGGTTACTCATTAATTGGCTTACCTTATTACTGAAGGCAACCCTGAAAAAAGCATTTCCTAAGGTTGATTCCAGCCTCCTTCCACACAATTTCCTTGAATATTTCATTTTTTCTTTTCCATACTGGAAGAATAACTACAGTGAGAGCTAAGACACCCAAGAAACAGTTCTAATCTCTAATAACTAGTTGTAAGTGCTCACACTAGCCCTTCAACTTCCTCCTGTGTCGAATGCTGAGGCTGGGCCAGGTGATGGACTGGTCACCCTGCAAGGCTGGCCCAGCCGTCCTCTTCTATCTTGGGGGTGGGGAGGGCTCTCCCCCTTGCTAGCCTCTTACAGATCCTCCCCACCCACTCACTGATGTGGCCCTCCCTTGGCCAGACCCCATCACAGTCCAGAAAAGGATGATTACTAGTGGCTATAGACACTCTCCAGGCGCCCCCTTCCTTATCCCACTCAGTACTAAGAAGGCTGCTGGTCTCCTTTAGATCTACAGTTTGCTGTTTCTTAACATTATTGGCTTCAAATTCTGTGCCTGAATTGGATTGATAGCATAAAAATTTCAAGTGTAGTTCTCACTGTATTGGATTCTTTCATTAAAAGTGCTGAGGGCCAGGCATGGTGGCGCACACTTGTAATCCCCGCGTTTGGGAGGTGGAGACAGGAGGATTGCGCAGGTTCGAAGCCAGCCACGCCGGCTTAAGAGACCATGTTTCCAAATTTAAAAAAAAAATATAAAAATAGGTCTGGGAGTATAACCCGGAGGTAGAAGGGATTCCAGGAACCCCAGTACCCCCCCCCAAAAAAAAAGTGCTGAGAAGTGAGTCCATTACTAAAGCAATGGGAACTGAGGTAGGAGAAGAAGAATTGTTCTTTCTTTTCTTTTCTTTTCTTTTTTTTTGTGGTACTGGGGATTGAACCCACGGACATTCTACCTCCAAGATATACCCTCAGCCCTATTTTTTATTCTTTATTTTGAAACAGGGTCTCACTAAGTTGCAGAGGGCCTCACTAAGTAGCTGAGTCTGGCTGCAAACCTGCGATCCTCCTGTCTCAACCTCCCAAGTACTGGGATTACAAGCATGCGCCACCACCACACCTGGCAGAAGAACTGTTTTTAAAAAGTCAAATGCTACACTACATTTGCCCATGGAGGTACAGCTTCACCCTACCACCATTTACCTCTGGGAACCTGGGGTCAGGCAACAAAGAGTTAAGAACACAGGCCCTGAAGCAAATGCCTAGATGGGAGTCCTTGCTTTACCATCCAGGCTGTGTGACCCTGGGTAAGTTACTAAATTTCCTTGTGCTCCAGTTTTCTTTTCAGTATAATGGGGCTAATAATAGCAACTATCTCACACAGGCTTTTGGAGGGATTAAATGGGATAAAGCACTTAGCACTGTGTGAAATGAAGGTGCTCAATAAGCAACAGTTACTAATATTTATATTGGTGTGAGATAGGACAGGACAGGAGAGAAAATGAGAAGGGGATGAGAGAGTGTGAGCGAGAGAGAGAGACAGACAGACAGACAATGGGAAGAAAGAAGAGGGTTCCGGAAGAGTAAAGAAAGTGGAATGAAAATGAGAATATATGGCCTCCCTCAGCTCAAGTTCTAAAAAGAAATTGTTTGAACAGGTTAATCTCCATGACATCTTTTTTTTTTCAACTTGAAATTATTGAAATACACAATTAATAGGTTGCTCCTAAAACCAACCACTCTTCACCCCTCCCACCATTATTATTTGCAGGAGCCACAGATAGGGGCCAGTATGTGTTCAAATGCATCTGCTGACTTTCATGAAATCAAATAAACCTAAAGGAAGAAGATCAAAGGCATATGGATGAATGGGAAAACACCCTTTCTGATTTGCACTGGATATTTATAACAAAAGTCAGCTCACCTTAGCTGGAAAGAACTGTAAATATCAGAGCCGTCTATAGCACCTCTCTGACTTGCACATTTGGAAAGTCTGACATTTAAGTGTGTCTATTTGGGCAGACACAGAAAATGATACTTATACCACAGGTAATGCTGTATCAAGCAACACTGCTACTTGTAACTAAGTCTTCCTGGGCATGAAACGGCCTATGAAGTCACTGTCACTGAATCCAGTGAGCAAGCGGACGGTAGGAACATCCCAATAATGAAGCCCAATCTACTCTCAAATGTCTTCCTCCAAGTGGCTAGGATAAAGCATGCACGCCGGATAGGGAAAGAGATCATGACATATTTTTGCATGTACGGCTCTGAAGGTCCCCAGAAAGGCAATCACAACCCACTCAGTATTCAAAAAAAGAGAGAAAAAAATTTAAATCTTAGGAATTAAAAACTTTAAGTCTCTTTGGGAGATATCATGGATATTGTGGTATCGGTCCTATATAAGAGGGATCCTTGCTTTGCACACTCCCTCACGGCAAGCCCCGTCCCCAGGGAGAAAAGTCATTGGCTGAAGCACTCTTCACTAATCACAATCACTGGCCCACATATGGAGCAACTGAGCATAAATTCCACCACTCTTGGGTGAGCTCCTGCAAACCAGACATCCTGCAAGGTCTGAGGGACAGGGAGGAAGAGAGGCCTTGACAGGACACATTCTTTCCAGCGCAGCAGCTCACTGCCAAGTGCAGTGTAGTTTTTAGACTTGGGATGCTCTTTAGAATCATCTTGGGAGCTTGAGAAACAAAACAAAGCATGGATGGCCACACCCAGGAGTTCTGCACCTAGGCTTAGGGGACTTTTAAAAGCTTCCCAAGCAATTCTAAGGTGAAGTCAGGACTTTAAACCTTTTATTCCTGGGAGATTAAAAAAAAACATACAAAAAGTAATTACCACAAAATGAAACACATGCTGTAATTAAGGTGACTACATTATGCTTGAGGGGGGAAAGGAAGGAGAGACTTAATTAGTTCTAAAGAATTGTGAATAGCTTCACACAGAAGGTGACACAGTCATGCTGGGTTTTGAACCATGAACAAGAACTTTCCCAGTAAAAGAAATGCTCCCAGGAAAGTTCCAAGGGAGGGAAGAAGATCATGTTCAAAGGTCTGGAGGCATGTACTTAACTCATTACAATAAGAAATTAACAGAGAAACACATGTGCTCATTTCATTAGGTGTCGAAAATGCTTGCAAAGATATTCAAAATTCCTTTATGATTAAAAATACCTAAGAAATCTAGAATTGAAGGACATTTCATAAATTTCATTTACTTAATAAACTATACTTTTTCAAAAAAAAGTTTGGCAACGAGTCAGAGGATAATGCATGAGGAGGACTTAGGGTGGGTCAGGGCATGTGGGATGTAGAATTCCTGGGTGGTTCACCAGGCGTGGTGGTGCATGCTTGTATTCCCCGTGCTTGGGAGGTGGAGACAGACAGGAGGATCACACAGGTTCAAAGCCAGCCGTGCTGGCTTTAAGAGACCCTGTTTCCAAATAAAAAAGAATAAAATAGGTCTGGGAGTGTAGCCTGGATGTAGAAGGGTTTACAGGAACCCCAGTACCACCAAAAAAAAAAAAAAAAAAAATTCCTGGGTGGTGGGAGAGTGGCCAGACAGGAGGCTGAAAGAGAAATTGTAGTCAACTCAAGGAGTTGAGCTTTGTCCTTTGAGTAACTGATACACAGATTGGACATAATCTGTACCCAAAGAGATCACTTCAAAACCTGCATGGAGATAGATACACACTAAGGGAGAAAGACAGGGAAGAGGGGATGGGAAAGGAGGTGAGGGCCACTAGGATGAAGGCAGGTAACTGAGACTTCTGAAATCAGAGATGAGGAAGTGTGTCAAGGAAACGGGGAGTGCCCGGAGGGCAGTGTTTAAGGAGGCCCTTGCTCTTGGGTGCCAGATTTACTCTTGCACAACCCTAGGAGTCAGTGCTTCTTTTAATCTTGCACTGGGGTACCTCACTCTCCTCCCCCAATCTTGCCCAGAAAGAAGACCAGCTGAAACAGCATCACTGTGCAGATAATTCCAGTAACCCAGGAAAGGGAGGATGGCCACGTGGGCTAAGGTCTCCAGCAGGTTTGCAGAAGAGAAAAAAAGCCGGAGGTATTCTTAGTAGGCCAGAGTCCACAGTCCTTGTAAACTGAGGGGTGATGGAAGAAGAAGTTAAAGCTGACGGTGAGGTTCTGGCTGGGAATTCATCATCATACAATAAATGAAGAACGAGGGTACAGAGGAGGGCAGCCCAACAGGGGCCAAGCCTTAAACAAGTGAGGAAGATGTTCGCATCAGTAACACTCATTATACTATACATGAACAGGGAAGAACAGGGCAGTACAGGCAATTTACATAAACCAATGAAAAATTATGAATATGATTGGGAAATGCTTTGCAGAGGAAGCAGGGCTTGAGTTGAGCCTCCAAACACCAAGAGGAAAGGGAATCCTTGTACACTGTTAGAGGAAATGTAGTTTGGTACGACCATTAAGGAAAACAGTATAGTTTCCTTAAGAAATTACAAACAGAACTACCATATGACTCAGCAATCCCTCCTCTGAGTATATGTTCAAAGGAAGTAAAATCACCACCTCGTAAAGATACCTGTACTCTTAGGTTCGTCGCAGCACTAGCCACACTAGGCATGATATAGAAGCAGGCGGAGTCCACCCACCAGTGACAAACTGTGGTATGGATGCACACGTGCACAGGTGCAGATCCCGACCCCCATTGCATACAACAGCATGCATCCTTACCAAAGGAGATCTTGCCGCTCACCACAAGGATGAGCTGGATGACATATGCTAAATGAAACAAAACAGGCTCAGGAAGAAAAATACTACATGATCTCCCTTAGGTGTAGAATCTTAAAGTCAAATACAAAAAGAGAGTGAATAGAACGGTAAGCTGGGCGTGGTGGCGCACACTTGTAATCCCAGCATTCGGGAGGCTGAGACAGGAGTGTTGTGGTTCACGGACAGCCTCAGCTCCTTAGTGAGGCCCTCCGCAACTTAGTGAGACTCTGTTTCAAAATAAAGAGTAAACAATAGGGCTGGGGGTGTAGCTGGGAGGTACCTGGGTCTCATCCCCAATACAGCCAAAAAAACAAAACAAAAAAAAGGTAGTTACCAGCAGCATGACTGTGGGGCTAAGATGAGAAGATGCAGGGCAAAGGATTATCAAGTTACAGATGTGCAGGATGAGTAAGTCTAGGGACCTAACGCACAAAATGAGGACCACAA
Source organism: Muscardinus avellanarius (assembly GCF_963383645.1). NCBI lineage: Eukaryota > Metazoa > Chordata > Mammalia > Rodentia > Gliridae > Muscardinus > Muscardinus avellanarius. Next base: position 63,190,292 of record NC_137786.1, on the reverse strand, counting down.
TGAACAATGTTGTACTGGACTTGGGATTTTTTTTTAATTTTTAAATAATTTTATTGGTGCGTTGAGATAGGATGGGAGAGAGAATGAGAAGGGGATGAGAGAGAGAGAGAGAGAGAGAGAGAGAGAGAGAGAGAGAGAGAGAGAGAGAGAGAGAGGCGCACAACAGGAAGAAAGTGGAATGAAAATGAGAATATATGGCCTCCCTCAGCTCAAGTTCTAAAAAGAAATTGTTTGAACAGGTTAATCTCCATGACATCTTTCTTTTTTTACACATCCCAGTGAGATTCAAAGTGACACATTCATACATGCACACAGCTCTTGGTGTACTTCCCTCCAGAGCCCACCCTGCTAGACTTGGGATTTTTGCTTAAGGGGAGACTGTAGTTGCTCCTGACACCCAGGCACACGAAGGTAATCATGCGAGATGATGGATATTTTAATCGCTCAACTATAATAACCATTTTGTTATGTATAAGTATATCAGAACATCCTAACATACTCCTTAAGTACGCACAATGCAAAAAGAATCTGACTGAGGGGAGAGGCTGGCCGGCATTTTCTCTCACTTTCAGGCATGCACAGCAGCCCTGGCTCAGGGGCAAGCTGGGGAGCAGGGGAATCGGCGGCAGGTTAGTAGAGTAAGAGACCTGGATGGTGGCTGGTTGGGTGTGGGAGAGATACAACTAGGCTGGATGAGTAAGAGAAAATCCTTACATGTATAATTTTTAAAATTACTTACATAGACTTTGGGGAACCATTTATGGTTCTGAGTGGGGAAATAATGTAATCAAAATCCTAATGTGAAAAGACCAAGATACATTGTAGCAGGATCATAAAAGTTTTCTGCTAAAGAGTAAATATTTACACAGAGACTCTATTGTAACTACTCAACTCTGCAGTTGCAACATGAAACTAGACATAGACAGTATGTAAAGAAATGTATATGGCTATGTTTCAATAAAACTTAATTTATAAAAATATGCAGAGAGCTGAATTTAGCCTGTGGGTTTGTAGTTTGTAGACTTGCTTTATGCATAGGTTCCCAAAGTAGCTGATACAATCCCCGGAGGTCAGTGGAATGAAATACATATACATAAAAAAATGTGAATTTGTCACTGCATCTTTCTGTTTATTCACTTAAAGAAGGTAGATTCCCAGGGGTCTGCTGAGTAAAAAGAGGTGGTAAGCCAAATAGGTTTGAGAATCTCTGCTAGAGGAAAAGCTCACTTACAGCAGAAAACTTTGCCTGGGGTAGGTGCGTAATGATAGCACAGGAGAGTGGAATTATCTGAGGAGCAATACAAAGCTTTATACCAAAGGTGGGGGGAGAAGAAACTTGCGTGACATAGCAATACAGCAAGGGAAGTTTAGAGCCTTATGAAACAAGCAATTTCCTGCAAGAATAAACAAAAGACGATGGAAACCCATGGACCAAATTCTTGAGGAATAGCTTACACTTAAAGGGCAAGAAGGAAAAGAAATCAGAGACGAGGAAGTGAGGCAAGGGAATTGGAAGAAGGCCCAGATGGAGTGGAGAGTAACAAAGGAAAGTCCACCCAGTGGTGCCCAGAGAATAAGGACTCAGAAAAGACCTTTGGGTTCATCCCAGAAAAAGTCACTGGTGGGGTTTGAAAGGGTAATTTCAGCCAGGCATGGTGGCACATACCTGTAATCTCAGGACTGGGGAGACTGAGACAGGAGGATTGCCAGGTTCAAGGACAGTAGTGAGACTCTCATCAACCTAACAGGGTTGGAGATGTAGCATGGAGGTAGAATGCCCCTGGATTCAATCTCTGGTTTCTGCTTGTCTGTCTGTCTGTCTGTCTGTCTGTCTGTCTCTCTCTCTCTCTCTCTCTCTCTCTCTCTCACATACACACACACACACACACACACACACACACACACACACACCCCACATGGTCAATCTCGTGCCAGCATTAATGGCAAGGACAAAGGCAGAGAACAGGAGATCAGAGCTGAGTGGGCAGTGGGGAACTGGAGTCCAGGGGTGTAGCTCAGCACTACTGCAGTACAGAAAGGCCCTGGGCAGCGTGGCTGTGCTGGAAGGACCCACACTAGTGCAGTGGTGAGGGAGATCAGCAACGAGGAGGAAGACACTGAGCACATCAGTGTACATGCCTCTGCCTTGGAGCCACGGCCAAATGCAATGGAGCACTCTTAGAGCAAACCTAAGCAAAGGGCTTTTGATACCCAAACAGTGGGCCACTGCAAGAACAGGGCTGTAATGTGTCTTGTTTCAAGAACATGTGTGGAAAACAAACTTATGAGAAATTTATTATTCTCCTCAAGTTGAAGAATAACTATAGGCAATAAAAGGTTTATTTCCCCCACCCCCAAGAAGTCTATTATATCAACAAAGTGAACAAAGCAGAATTGGCATTTTAGAACATTAATTAATTGAACAGAACAAGAAAACAATCTTGGGTCTGGATCTATATTAAATCTTTTGATATTTTACAGCATCAGAAGGCCCGAGGCACAGAACTCTCACCACTTAAGTCTGGGTATTTCTAGGCACTGAGAACACAACTGCATTTAGCAGAAAAATAGGCCAACGGTGAATTCGAAGATCACAGAGCTCGATTAACAGTGACTGGAAAATAATTACACAAGTCCTCTAAGACCCACGCATGAAAAAGTATCTGTAAGAATTTTTATGTTGTTGCTTTAAAGTTTAAATGGAAGATATCAAAACAATGACCAGACTAGATTATAATAGTCTCTGCTAAATGTCTAGAGAATATTCACTGGCCATTACTGATACTCTGATATGACCTTTGGTTTCCTTAAATATTCAGATACCTAAGTTGTCAGCCCAGAGAAATAAGGTAAATACTGGGATCCACCTTGGACTAGTGGATGTTTCTCCTAATCCAAGGTGAGTTCAGGACAGCATTTCTTAACATTTGAGGTTTATTTTGTCATTAGTGATGAAATATCACACTGGGACTTTCGATTCCAAGCTCTCAGAAGCCCACTCGGGCATTTCAGGGTAAGTTGACCAAATATTCAGGAACTGATTCCATGGTACTGAAGCTGTTTTCCAGCAGCTGATTATTTTCATTATGATTATTAATGATTTATGTCTAGAATATGCTTCTCAGATTCGGGGGGATAAATGATCATTTTGAGAGTAAGAAAAAAGTATAAATTTTAATCAATTATTATATTATTGCTCAAAACCAAAAAAGAGTGCTGAAAGCATTTGGCTTCCCTCTACAACCTAAGACAAGGTATGCTTAGAACACAAACATACACAAAAATGTCTCCAGTTTTCTTGAACGCATCGTAGTTATTTTGTGAACCCTTACTGAGTTATCAGTTCTGCCTCTTCCTCTTGTCTGCCATCCAAATCCTATACTTTAAACTTCACCCCCACAGTATGAATTGACCCAGGTTACTCTAGTTTACACAATCTATGCATGCAGACTTATATTATTTGTTAGTGTTTCCTATGTATCAGTCTTATCTCTGTAACTGTTTTTTTTTTTGTTGTTTGTTTGTTTTGGTTTGGTTTTTTTTGGTGGTACTGGGGTTCCTGGAAGCCCTTCTACCTCTGGGCTACACTCCCAGACCTATTTTATTTTTTGGAAACAGGGTCTCTTACGCCAGCGCGGCTGGCTTCGAACCTGTGCGATCCTCCTGTCTCTGCCTCCCAAGCGCGGGGATTACAAGCGTGCGCCACCATGCCCAGCTCTCTGTAATTGTTTTGAAGTTTGGTCCTTGGCAAGAACTACGTCCTATGGCATCTTATTGTGAAACTCCATGAGATAGCACTCTTATAGACACACTTTAAACAATTGGCAAAAGATGGTTAACTTAATTTGAACATACAAGGTTTAACTCAAGCAATAGTCCTTCTCTCATATAGCTATACAATTAATGGGACTAAGTTAAAAAAGGACATTTTGACCGTAAAAACTCATGTCCCAAGAAAGCGTTATAAATGGCATATTTGACACTTTTTGTCTAGAAGTGTGATACCCAAGTGCACATCTTACAGAACAGGCTTCTTGAGAAATCTTCAACCAGCCAGTGTTTCGCTGTTCAACCAACAATGAAATGAGAAAACCAAGGAAAATTGTTTGAAAAAGGTCCTTTATTCTGAGGATATGTCCTTTCTATTATTTTGATGTGAACATATGTCTTGTCTTATGAAATTTGATAGTATAAAGAGCAGTATGCATTATTGTAATTACCGTTATTTCTATATGCTTTTCATTAGTAAAATAAAAAAGTTGAGCCGGGCGTGGTGGCGCACACTTGTAATCCCCACGCGTGCATGCATGCGTGCACGTGCGCATGCACACACACACACACACACACACACACACACACACACAATTCTATTTTTTTAGTCATACCTACTCCCTTGGCCACTTGAGTAAAATCCAGTCAGGCCAGGTTTCCTTTTGTTTTATAATAAAGAATAAAATAAGATTAAATCTACTCATGGTTGGCAAATTCTATCCTGGGGTCTGCCAAAGTCTCCCCTTCATGTCACCCAGCAAGGAAAAAGACCCATGATTCTGTGGAGGGGAAAACTGAGGCTAGTGTCCTTGGGTGGAGAAAGGATCTCATCATTTAGATCAACTGACTTCCATGTGGCGTCTTTTCTAGTACCATCTCCTGCCATCCAAAGAACTGTGAAGGGTCTGAGATCTCACCTTGCTTGAAGGCTAACTAAATTAGCCCACTGGTTTAGTGCATGCTGACAGAAGGCATGAGACTCTGGACTCAGACAAAGGACTTGAATACTCGGCAACAGTAGCCGGGGTGTTAGCTTTTGTGGGCCAGCCAAGAAGGCATGACTCAGGCAGCGTGTGCCTGCCTCCAGGCTTTGTGCTACGCAAGATGAAGGAGAGGACCCCAGCTGATGGGGGTAGGAGATGGTATCCAAATCTGGAGACCCATTTTGGCTAGTAACGGAGAGTATACAGGTCAACAACCTATTTGTTTTGTATAGCTCATGATCTAAGAATATTCTACATCTTTAAAAAAATTATGATAAAGACAAACATGTGACAGCGACTAGGTGGCCTAAAAAGCCTACTAGCCCTTCATAGACAAGTTTGCTGGCCTCTGGTATAGCTCTTCCTCCGTGCTTAAGGACATACGAGGGAAGTAGTGGTCCCATGGCAAAGATAAGTCAGGATGGATCTCTCTCTCCCCGCCCCCCGCCCATTGAGTCACAAATTGCAGGCCTCATGGGGACAAATGCATTATGAGATTATCTTACTCTTTCATCATTAACTCCTACCTCAACACAAACATCAGAGGCAGGCAGATTTCACAAGAAGGGGTTGAGGTGATAGTTGATTGGCACATCAATATTTTTGTGAAGAAACTCTTTTAAAAAAAATCTCTTCACCAACATACTTCTTGTGTAGTTTAATTTCTTTGAACTGCCAGTCAGCCCTTTAGAAAACATCTATGACCCTTTTTGGGGAAACCATTTCTTTCTTCTCAACTGCAATATTTCTCCACAAATGAACATCACTAATCCACTAGCACTGGTTTTTCCAAATTACTATCAAGCAAGCTGATTCACCTAGTCACCTTTCATACGCCTTTTATATTCCCTGTGTTGTCATTGCTAAGACAGGTTTCCAAGCAGCAGCAGGCCTGTCTGGTAGCTTTCTTAATTGGTTACATGTAAAGGGACCAGTTAAGAAACTTATTATCTCCAACATTCAGTTGACATAGGATTTACCTAAGCCTTTACTAATCTTGTAATGGTGTGATGCAGTTGACAGATTCCCCTGATACTAATAAGGAGCACATCAGTTTTATTTTATCTTCTTTGATCCAGTAGTTCTCTTGGCTTTAGAAACAAAATCCTAACTGACATGCCTGAGATAAAATACACCTACTTAAGCTTTTGTAATAACATTAATGCTTAGGTGTTTTTTGCCACTCTGACTGCCCATAATTAAGGGAGTTCCTGGGACTCCATCACACTATGTTTAGATGGTAAGTCCAGCACACTAGTCACAAAGGTCTGAGCCAGTCTTGTCACTTAGGTATATAGGAGTGACAGTGCAATGTACAGAACTCATATTGGCATAGTGATTATGGAAATCAGGATGCTTCTAAATGGAACCACTAGCCAGCTCTCAAAAACTAACTGCAAGCCATCCGATGATCCTGGATTATTTCATTTCCAGCACACATTCAGAACTCTCCTCAGAGGGGTTTTATAATTGTTCATTCTTCTTCTACTTTACCCTATAAAATGTATTTATATATAAATACAAAGTGTACTTATATATAAATACATTTTATAAATATATTTTATAAATACATTTTATTTATATATAAATACATTTATACATACATATTATATATGAATATATTTGATGGTACTGGAGATTCTATCTCTGAGATACATCTCCAGCCCTATTTTTCATTTTGAAACAGGATCTTGCCAAGTTGCTGAGGCTGGCCTCCATACCTATGCTTCTCCTGTCTCTGCCTCTCAAGTACTGAGGTTACAGGCATGCACCACTGTACCCAGTTTATGCTTTTATCTTGTCATATTTTCTTTCATGCTCAGTTAGTAGAAAGGCCTGACACAGGAACCCAGCTAGGTCAATAATACTTTCTTTAATGGTTCATCGATTAAGAGTCAAAAATAAGGGGAGATCCATTATAATACTTAGCACAGCTACATTATCACCAGGCAAGGTCCTCCAGATCAGCGGTACCCCAGAAGAACTGATTAAATGATGGTGTCCATAGGGCAGTCTCAGACTACCACAGAAGAACAGGGCAGGAGATTTTTAGGGTTAAATCTTTGACTGGAGCCTCTCTGGAACATCATTTGAGAACTACTAAAGCTCCCACCTACATATTTTCAGAAGAGGAAGCTTGTACCATACATGTATGTATTTTTTGGCGGTATTTTTTACTAGGTATTTTTGGTGGTATTTTTTTAACTGGTATTGGACCCAGAAATATTCTACCTCTGAGCTACACCCCCAGCCCCTTTTAATTTTAGTTTGGAAACAGGGTCTGTCTCTGTTGCTGAGAGTTTCACTAAGTTGCTGAGGCCATCCAACCTGCCATCCTCCTGTCTCAACCTCCCAAGTACTGAGATTACAGAGGTGTGTTGTCATCCCTGGCTGTTTTATATTTTATGGTAAAATCTGGTGAGAATCTGTTTCCTCTGAACTTGACAATGTGCCCACAGTAGAACAGAATTAGGAGAGTGAGGGAAGAGTTGACAAGGAAGGGAAGATACATCCACTTCAGGATGCTGTGAAAGCACCAAGCGCTGGTAAAGAGGAGTGCCACGTGAGGAGGACAGGTGGCAGGGACTGCCCTGTGTGCCCCAGGAGGCCCCAGCATCTGGCAGAAGAGCACACTGCCTTCGTGATGTCATCTCTAGAGGAGAGCGGGAGTTCCACAAACAACTTCCCACTTATAGATCTTTAATGAATCTATCACAGATGAATATTTCCAGAATTTTATAGAATGTATTTGTACTCATACTTTCTTCAGCCTGCTTTTACTTGTTCCCAGCATGGTTAAGTCAAGTAGTTGCCGTATTAACGGACTCATATTTATGGTGAGGATGGGGTCCAGGTGGAGGGGTTCTGCTGGGCAGGAGGGGTCAGGCAGCCGCTGTAACTGGGCAAACAGGTTGAGTCAGCAAAAGCTGGGAGCATCGGATTGGAATGGGTACAGAATCCTAGAGACCAGGGAGAGCCAGCAGGGAGGTACCATCCAGCAAAGCCTTCGAGCCTTTCCCACTGAGGACTGAGAGGACCACTGCTGGGCTGTGGGTTTCAATTCTATCTAGAAGAGGCCAGTGGTATATGTGTAGGGTCAAGAGGCCCCAGCGTGTTAGAGCACTTGTACATTGATACAGGAAACTCAGGGGCCCTTCCATAACACTGTCCCAAACAGGCCTTACAAGCAATGGGCTTTCCTTGAAAGGAGAAATCCATTAGAGGTTATCTAACATATGCTCACACGCTGGGGTAGAAATCTCAATACTGAATGTGAAGTCTGAGAATTTTGCCTCAGAAGTGGAATAAAGCTATTTTATCCGTCCCTCCTACCTTTCCTGCAGAGTGAGGTACTTCTAGTTTTTTTAAGCCTGGGTATAATTTGCTGTTAAAGATTTGAATTCAGGCTCCTGGGTCTGAAGATGTTTCACCATCGACCACTCAGTAGAGCCATGCCACATGACTGCTTCTCCAACTTCAGACACTCACTAGCCACGTGATCTCAGACAGACTAATTAACCTCTCTGGCCATGAGGCTCACCATTTGTAAGACAGGAATAATAACTGCCTCTTTCTCATGGAGTTATCTAAAGCTAAAATGCGTTAAATCTTATTAAGTGCTTAGAACTGTATCTGGCAGAGTAAAACCTAGATAGGAATTTGCCACTGCCATGATCCTGGGTTTCCCCATTTGCAAAGACAAGCGAACACGCTCTACCTTTAGCTCACACAAAAGCTACGAGTGCACACACATAACTCTGAAGAGTCACAGCAGCCTGGGGGTTTCCCTCTTCTACTAATCAGTCACATCCAGGCCACCAAGACACAAAGTCTAGGAGGATTTGAGCAGGGAAGAGACTTGAGCAATTGAGCCATACTCCTCATTTGTAGATAAGAAAACTAAAGCTAAAACTTGCTGTGGTTGCAGAGTTAATTTGGTAACAGGACCAGTAACTGAACTCAGGAAAGTGAGTTTCCCAGTGTCTGAAGGTGGCGGTTCACATTCTGAAATCAGGAACCTGCCAGGTCAGCATCACTGTTTCTCACCATCAGCCAGGTCTACTCTTCTTTCCAGAGCCTGGTCCAGTGTGAAAGCAACTGGAGCTCTGCAGAAGAGGCCCATGTATAATGACACTGGGTTTGGATACAGCTGTGGTACCATCACGATACACACCTCATCCAAACAAAAGCAGCCTGGCTTGACTTACTTTCAGGTCTCTGATTCTGCTTCGCATGTGGCAAGTGCAGAAGAGACCTCCTGCATGTGTCCTGAAACAAACCCCAAACCCAAGCAGTCTCTGTGATAAGGACCCTTTCAAATAGCAAACTTGACCTTGAGTACTAGCAAATGAAAAGTAGCTCTGCTATTGTTGAAAGCTTGGGCTTCTGGTGTCAAAGAGAATATGGTTTGAGGATGCTTACACAAGGGCTCTGTGGGTAGGCAGGCAATCCAGAGAATTTAGGTCCAGTTTTGTGCAAGGAGTAGGAATGGTGGTCACAGGTGGATCAAACTAGAAGGTGAAAATAAAATCATGAATTTTTCTAAGGCAGCATTTAAAAGGTGCCATCTATCTTCTGGTTTGGTCCAAGGCCATAGATATTGCAGGTTTTACTTGCATAATATCACGGGGCAGCTTCTACAAAGACACAGCAAGTCCCCTTCCTTCTATCACTTAACAAATGGCATCAGGGCCAAAAATGGTTGCCTACCCAAACAGGGGCTTAATGATTCTAACTTACCAATGTGGAATTAAGAAGCCAAATTTCTACCTCTCCTTCTCTCTTTCCCACCATTAAGACTTTGGAATTTGAGCAAAATTACCACAAATTCTACACTGCAGTGGTGTGGAATGTGTGTGTGTGTGTGTGTGTGTGTGTGTGTGTGTGTGTGTGTGTGTGTTTCTGTGCTAAATCAACTGGTAGAAATCTTCTTTTACTTTGAGAACTGAGAACTGCCGGAAACTCTTACCCTTGAAGGTATTTGTACCCCCACCCCTTACTTGCATTTCTATTCTGGGCCTGACAGCAACTCAAGATACCACAGGGTGGAAACATTATGAAGAGATCAACGACCCTGGGCCTCAGGGGAAGCCAGGGCTGGTGGAGAAAACACGTGGCATTGCTTCTGGCCACACCTGGGTCCAGGCTGTGAGTTTGAGCCTCAGCATGTCTCTGAAGCAGCTCTTTCCTATTTGCTTGGACCGTGGCCTGTTGCTCTTCCTCTTGATCTGGGTTCAGTCCCTCCTCTCTACTCCACTCTGCCCTCCTTCCATCCCTCCCTGCTTCCATCCACATCCAGTTCCTGGATCTACTGGCTTGATATTTTTCACTTCACTCTTAATCTAATAACAAACAAGCTATAACTTCACAGGTATTAATTATACTACTCAGTCATAAACAGGAATAAATGAGGAAAACTCACAGTTTATGGGTGTCAAGGGCCTTATAGTAAGTGGAGAATAAAGCCAATCTTAAAAAGTCCCATACTACAATAACATCCTCACCATGAGAACAATCATAGAGATGGAGAACAGATTGGTGGTTGCCAGGGGTTAAAGTTAGAGACAGAATATGATTATATAGGGTGACACGAGCCCACAAGCCATTTTTTTTTGTGGTGACAGAACAGGCTGGACCCTGACTGTATGGGAGATTATAGATATACATGTACATATACATATATTTGTGTATGTTATAAAATTTCTTAGAAAGCCAGGCATGGTGGTGCATGCTTGTAATATCAGTAATTGGGACACTGAGACAGGACGATCACAGGTTTTCTGCCACCCTCAGCTACTTAGTGAGGCCCTCCTTCAAAATAAAGAATAAAAAACAGGGCTGGGGATATAGCTTGAAGGTAGAATGCCTCTGAGTTCAATCCCCAGTACTGAAAAATAAAAATTCTTAGAACTATATAGTTTTTCTTGCCCCCCCCCTTAAAAAGAGCATATATAAAAACAAGACTGGTGAAACTCAAATGACGTCTACCTTTGAGTTACCAGTATTACAATCAGGGTCAATTTCCCATTATTGACAATATACTCTGGCTAAGTGAGAGACTATATTACGATTGGGAGAAGCTGGTGATAGGTAAATGGGATCTCTGTACTATAAACACAAGTACTTGTGAGTCTTACACCATATCTATCCTCAGTAGTAGGATCCTGAGTCCCATCAGCCTATCCCCAAAAAAGACAAAAAATGACAAGCAAAGTGCCAAAACCATAACTTATTTGCCTGGTTTTCTTTCTTTTCTTTTCTGGTGTGTGTGTGTGTGTGTGTGTGTGTGTGTGTGTGTGTGTGTGTGTTACTGCAGATGAAACCCAGGGGCTTTCTACCTCCGGGCTATACTCCCAGACTTTGTTTATACTTTATTTGGAAATGGTCTCACTAAGTTGCTGAGAGCCTCACTCAGTAGCTGAGTCTGGCTTCGAACCTATGCAATCCTCCTGTCTCAGTCTCCCAGGTACTGGGATTACAAGTGTATGCCACCAAGCCCGGCTTGTCTAGTTTTCTTAGTGAAAATATCACATGGAATTTGTTATTAAATTGAAAAAGCCTTGGAATTTAAAAAGCAAAAAGGAGGCAAGTCATAGTTCAACTGGTACTATGTCTTCTGCTGGCAGAACTCAAACTGTGGGCACATGAAATGGTAAAACCACAATGTATCCCAGTGCTTAAGTCTGGCTGGCATTTCCTACTATACTGTCCTTACTCTTTTGAATAGACTGCAGATTTCTTCCTGGCAAACAGGGCTGTCACATGGAACATAATCTTGAGACCACTTGGGAAAGGAACAAAGTAGTTCTCCAGCAATTCATGAGTTTCTGAAAAGTATTACGGAGCCAGAGTAAAATAACCCTTAATGCTTCTAAATAAGATTAAAGGAAACATGACGCCTTAAAATTGTTCTCCTGTGATTCAAGGGCTTTAAGAAAGGAGACACGTGGAGCTTTCTTACTTTCACGTGACATCGAAGATAAGGCATCGATATTCCCCAGCTTTGTCTTCTAGGAGAAAGACAAATATGCTGAGCTCATATCTTCCAGATTTTCAGGAGACAGTCAGGTAAAAGTATTTTGGCCTACCTACTGCATATGAGGATCGTATGAGGGCCATGTGCCTTTCAGCAAACTCCAACATCAGCATCTGCCCTATTCTTCCTACCCTGATGGCTCAGAGATGTTCATCTTTGCATGTGCACAGGTTTCTTGTTATGCACTGAGCATGAGTTTATAAGAATCAAAATGCATATATAAAAGCTCATTCTTTTCTCAAGACAAGGAGGAGAGCATGAGGTTGAAAGGTCAAGGAAAGTGATGACTTTACAGTAGAACATTTACAACGACAGAGCATCATAGGTCTAATTTGGTTTTCATTATGAAAAATTTTAGTGTTTGATGTGTATGGGTTAAAGAGCTCAAAGGGGAGAAGGCCTGACTGAGAGGCTGGGGCTGCATGGCTAACGAACCACACCTGGTCAGAACTGACAAAGGACATGGTGCCACCACAGAGGGCTACAGACTAGCTGGAGTGATAGGTCTTCAGATCTCCAACTCTAAACTCTGGCTCATGGGGGAAATCATTAACAAGCATAGCTAATTTATACTATGCAAGCTTAATGCAAAAATGTCGACCAAAAGAACAAATAGCTATTTATAGTCTACCATGGGCACGTTCATTTGTTCACTTAGTCATTATTCCACACACATTTCTGAGTAATAAATGTTCCGGGCTTTGTAATAACAGGAACTGTGGCAGGCACTGGGGATCCAAGGATGAATAAACACAGCTGCCAAAGAAGCCAAAGAATATTTCCTGGGAGTAGAAAATTGTGACAAGGGTTAGAAGGTACCCAAGGCAAAGGGGCCTCTAAGTCAGGTTCTCTGAACTCTAGTTTAGCAAAGCATTATTGCAAATTCAGCAAAGCGTCAATAATAACACTACAAATCAAAATTTATCACAATCTAACCACTTAACAATCAATATGTATATATTAAAGGCTTCGAGGAGTCCTGCAGTAAAGAAATGCAACCAGCATCTTACAGGATCCTCGGGTAATACTACTCTTGGACTACAGACTGATAAAGAGGAAGAAGGAGCTCAAGCATTCAGAGTGAAAAGACAGGATCAAGCACATCGGGATTCCTGAGCCATGAAACATTCTAGGGCTCAGTCCACAAAGCCAGCTAAGTCCTCACAAATGGCAGTGTGCCCTAATTATCTGATAGGAAGCCGCTGAAGTGCACGCGGTACTTTTACCAACTCTCTTCTGCATGAAACAAACAGAGGTACTTCATCTTCCACAAGATCTACACATCCGAGAGACCAGGGCTGATAAGACTGTCAGGAAGCATCCGGGATGGTCAGTAACCTGACTCTGAAGCCCAGGCTCCTGACTCCTGGTCCAAAGGCCCTGTCTTTTATATGTTCCATACATTATTTGGAGTATTATGGGTGCTAAACGACAACCACTAAGTTGTTAAAGTAAATAACAATATTTCTGACATGACTATAAAAGTAAGAATGACAAAACACATTTATGTCCTTGGAGACATTTATTGACATTGTCAGGGGAGAAAGTGTACTAAGGATTAAAGAATTAACAATGCCCCAACCTCAAGAATATCATTATCTGAAAGGATCCTCTCCATCACCATGCCAATGAAATCTTTTTATATATCTTTGGTGTTGCAATAATCTTATTAACCTATTAGTTCATAGAGCTTATTACTCAGAAAATAGCTTTTCCCTCCTCTCCTAAGCTGAACTTATCCAAGAGCATCCGTCTGAAGACTAAATTGCCTAAGTAAAATGATCAGTGACATGGAAATGTAGGCTATGCTGACAGAACTAAGTAACAGGTTGAATTTCAAATTGGGAGAATTAGGTGATAAGATTCTGACACTTTCTTGTTACTGTCCATATTTTATAGTCATTAAAATGACACTGTAGCTGGGCGTGGTGGTGCACACTTGTAATCCTGCGCTTGGGAGGCTGAGACAGGAGGATCACAAAGATTCGAAGCCAGTCTCAGCTACTTAGTGAGGCTCTCAGCAATTTAGTGAGACCCTGTTTCCCAGTAAAATATAAAATAGGTCTGGGAGTAGAGGCTGGAGGTAGAAAAGCCCCTGAGTTCGACCCCCAGTACCACAAAAAATTTAAAAAAAATTTAAAGAATAAAATGACACTGTATTCAAGTCTATGTTCAGATATACCTGTCCTAACTTTATAGAGCAATACAGACAATTACCCAAGCAATCTCATATGTCTACTTACAACAAATGCTTTATTGATATATAATTGATATACTAACCAATTCATCTGTATTGTTCTTAATTTATAAAGTGTGAAAGTCAGTGCTTTTCAGTATAATAAGTTATATGCAACCATTTACACCGTCAATTTGGGGATATTTTCATCACCTCAAAAGAAATCCTACACCTTTTAGTTGTGGGCACCTTCCATCTGCCCATCCCTCTCAGCCCTAAACAACACAGAGTGCACTTTCCATCCCTATGGCTTTGCCTATTTTGGATATTTTATATAAAAGGTATATATATATATATATATATATATTTATATAATGTGAGCTTTTGTGACTATCTTCTTTCCCTTAGCATAATATTTTCAAGGTTTATCCAGAATGTAGCCTGTTCTGTATATTCCATTGAATGCATATACCAAGTTGTGTCTACCTCAACTCATCAGGTTTGTGGACACTTGGATTGTTTCCACCTTTTGGCTGTCATAAATAGCATTACTATAAATATTCATGCAGATTTTTAAATGGATTTTTGTGTTCATTTCCCTTGGGTATGCACCTAGAAGTGGAACTATTGGGTCACATGATTAACTATATGAGAAACTCAAATTTTCCCCAATGTGGCTGCAACATTTTACAATCCTGCCACCAGCCCATGAGGGATGCAATATCTCCAAATCTTGTCAACACTTATTACTGACTTAATTTTGATCTAGCGACCCTAGTGGGCATAAAATAATATTTTTTACTTATATTCTGTGCGTGCGTGCGTGTGTGTGTGTGTGTGTGCGCGCGCACGTGCGTGCATGTGTGGGGGAGGGTGAGCATGAGTACGAGAGGGGGGGCAGACAAATAGACAGGCATATGTGGATTGAACATAAGGGCCCTCATCGCTGAGCTACAACCCCAGGCCCCTTCCCTACTTGATGGGATTACAGGTATGTACCATCCCCAGCAGCTTCTTGATTTACATTTCATTTTTCTTTTCCTTTCCTCGTTCTTTCCTTCTCTCTTTCTCTTTTCTTTCTTTTTGAGCTATACACCAGCCCTTTTTATTTTAAAGAGTCTCACTAAGATACCACATGCTAGCCTTAAACCAATGATCCTCTTTTCTCAGCCTCCCAAGTATTGTGATTACAGACGATTTACATCTCTTAACGACTAGTGATGTTTGTGTACTTACTGGCCATTTGAAAATTCTTAAGAGTGATGTTTATTAATTTGTTCATTTTTAAGTGTAGTATTTGTCCTTTTTTTTACTTTTTATTTTTAAAACCAGAACATTTATTGTGATTAGCTGTTGAAACTTGCAAGATGAACTGGATGCTGCAACAGCTGTCCTCTTGGGTTTAGGTGTTGTTTCTTCATGGAATTCATGCCTGAATCTGCAATATAAAATTTTTAGGTGCCTCCTTTGACCAGCCTGGTGGTATTTCATCTTTTATTTTTGGCACTCCAGTTATATTTTTCTTGTACTTGGCAGGGTAGCTGCATTTGTCACAGGCAGACTTCTGAAGGTGGTAGACTTTAGAACCTTTGAGGTGGCACTATGTGTGTGTCTTATTGCAATACTTTCCAAGTGATGACATTCCCATCAATATATCACTTCTGTGGCCGAGCCCAAAGAGGATGGAAGCAATATTTGTCTTTTAATTTTTGTGTTTTAAGAGTTCTTTATACTATTCTGGACATAAGTCCTTTATCAGATACATAAATTTCAAATATTTTCTTCCACTCTGTGGGCTGTCTTTGTGCTTTCTTGATAGTGTACTTTGAATCACAAAACATTTTAATTTTAGTGAGGCATGGTGGCACACACCTGTAGTAGGAGTGTACTACTACAGTACACTGTAGTTAGGAGGCCAGCCTCAGCAATTTTGCAAGACCCACAGTAGTTAGGAGGCCAGCCTCAGCAATTTCGTAAGACCCACAGCAACTTAATGAAACCCAGTTTTAAAATAAAAAATAAAATAAAAATTTAAAAAGCTGGGGGAATAGTTCAGAGATAGAATGACCCTGAGCACAATCCTCATTAACCTCCCCCCCTGCAAGAATGCTTTGCCAAATCAAAAGGCATACAAACATTTTTATGGGTTATATTTGTATAATTTTACTTTTAATATTTAAGTCTTTGATCCATTCTAAATGTTGTCTATGGTGTGAGGTAAGGGTATAACTTCATTCTTTTGCATGCAACTATTTAGTTGTCCTAACACTATTTGTTTAAAAGATTATTATTTCCTGATTAGATAGTTCTAGCACCCTTGTTGAACATAATTTAACAATAGATGTTTCTTTCTATGATTTCATTTCATTGATGTATATTAATCTTGCACAAATACCATAGTTTTGATCACCATTACACTGTAGTAAGTTTTTAAACTGGAAAGTATACATCCTCCTACCTTGGTCTTCTTCAAGTCTGTTGAAATATTGAATAAGAATAAAATCCAACATGATTTTTAAAATTCAATATGATATTAAATTTTAGATATTAAATTTTATATACATTTTAGTGTTGGCTTATAAATTTCTATATAAAATCCAGCTGGGATTCTCACAATTTTTACATGAATCTGGGGACAAGTGCCATTTCACAACACTGTCTTTCAGTATATGAACATGAATGTCATTCCTTACTTTGTTAAATTCTTGTTTGTTAAATTTATTCCTATAGTTGTTAGCTGAATTTTTAAGAATATGGTCTGATATTTCCGCTTTTTGATTCAATTATTTAATTCATAAGTATTTGATATTATTATTGATGAAGCGGCATTTATATCTACAATTTTACCTTTTGATTTCTATATGGAAACATCACATGAACATCGGCCACATCTCTGCCTGGGTCCCTACATTGTAAAGGCAGTGTGCCCAGTGTTGGGGTAGGAGCTGAGGGAAGGAGACATCTCACTGAGCCAGCAGAAACCAAGGGAACGAGTGATCAGCTGTATCTCACTTCCCCACACACCTGCACAATTCTGTACCACTTTATAATGACCATTTCACTGTCTAAATGTTACCATTCATTGAATGTTCATTCTGTTCTTAAATCCAAAAGTGTCCATAACTGATACAGCTTTCAGTTTGGAAAAACAAATAAAATGAGATAGCACAGCAGACCCAGTCCTCTCCTGCGTTAGCAGCTGATCTCTGACAGGTATTCCAGATGTGATCACTGTCACACGATGGTGCAGAAGTACCGGATAATGGCTACAGATATGTAAGTTTTCCTTTGTAAAGGATGAGTAATGATTTTTCAGCTGCTTCCACCTTCGGTATAATTATATTATTAGAAGTATTACCCCCAAACAAATATATACCTCAGGACCTTATAACCAATGTTTAGACATGGATTTAGTTCCTTCCTCTTAGAAATGTAAATTAAGCTGTTTACCTGACATCACTCCTTTCCATTGTCCCCCAAGTGTGTTCTCACTGCCACTGTGAAGGCCCTCTCCCCATCATGCCTGGAAGCTGTCATCAGTGGATACTCCTCCTCCTTCTACCCCTTTCTGCTCTTGACATTTAGGTAGCTGAGGGTTTTTTCTACCTTCAGCCCATTTTTTTAAACATGCACATTTTATTTTGGAATAACTTTAAAATGACAAAAGTGGCAAAATAGAACCATATCTGTGAACCCTTTACCCAGTTTCCATTATTGTGAGCATTTTATATTAGTACTGTGCATTTGTCTATTCTAAAATAAAACAACATTTTGGTTCATCACTTTGGACTAGACATTTGAACCAACATTGGCTCATCATTTTGAAGTAAACTCCAGACTTTATATTTCACCAGTTTCTCCAGTGTCCTCTCTCTGTCCCAGGATTCAACCTGAGTGCCATATTGTAGTGAGTTGTTACGTTCCCCATAGCTTCCTCTAGATGGTAATAATTTCCCAGTCTTTTCTTATTTTCCATGACCCTGACAGTTTTGAAGAATACTGGTCAGCTGTTTAATATTTTTCAATTTAAGATCTAAGACTACTTATTTACTAGTACATTTATAATTATACATCACGAGGCTCAAAGTCATGCAAACAAACAGGCACACAGGTCTTGGTGTGCTTCTCTTCAGGTCTCACCCCTCCCTGAACACCACAGTGAAATAGGTCATGGTACATTCATATGTGGGCAGGGCATAATTTGAATAGTTTCTTTCAATAGTTCTTCCTTTCCCCTCCTCACCTTCCCTACTCCCTTGCACACTTCTACGGGTCTCTCTCAATTATCGAAAGTCCCTTTTGTTTTCTATTTTCTCTCTAGTTTCCACATATGAAAGAAAACATAAGAGCCTTGATTTTCTGAGACTGACTGATATCTCTAAGCATAATATTCTCTAATTACATCCATTTTCCTGAAAATGACATAATTTTGTTCTTTATGGAAGAGTAAAATTTCATTGTATACACACACACATATATATGTACACACACACACAAACACACACATATATATTCAGTAACCATTCATCTGTTGACAGACACTAAGTTTGGTTCCATAACTTGCCTATTGTGAATTGTGCTGCTGTAAACATGGATATGCATGTATAACTATACTCTGACTTTGGTTCTTTTAGAAAGATACCGATGAGTGGGATAGCTAGGTCATATGGTGGTTCCATTCCCAGTCTTTTGAGGGATCTCCATACTAATCTCCATAGTGGCTGTAATAATCTACAATCCCACCAACAATGTATATGTTTCTATTTCCCCACATCCTTGCCACCATTTATTGTTGTTTGTATTCCTTATGATTGCTATTCTGGCTGAAGTTAGATGGAATATCAGTGTAGTTTTGATTTGCATTCCCCTGATTGCTAATAATGTTGAGTACTTTTTTTTTTAACCTTACAGGGGTTTTATTTTTTGTGGATCATACTGAAAATGGCATACATTCAGACTGTGCTCGGTGCCTTCTCCACCCCCACTTTATTAATTTATTGTCCATTTGTATTTTTTGCAAAGTTTCTACTCAGTTCATTGGCCCATATTTAAACTGTGTTGTTTTTTTAGTGTTAAGTATTTTAAGTTTTTTATATCAACCATTTATTTTGATGACTTTTCTCCTCTCACCCCTCAAGTATCTGTCCCTAGCCCCGTCTTCCTCCACCCTCTCCTCTTCAATATACTGCCCATTACTGAAGGCTCTGTTGCATCTCTCTTCTGAGATCTTTCCCATGTCCATCTCTAGGGTTAGCTTCCCCATTGAGCCAAGAGCCTGCCTCTAAATGCCCTCCTGGATGGTTTCTTCTGTGCAGCCTGGTTGGCTTCTCAAACTCAACAAAAGCTCACTGGGCACCACTTGCTATCCAGGTTCTGCCATGTGTTAAAGGTAGCCTGTGAGACACAATAATTTATTTCCTACACATGAGCTCCTCCCCCCACCCCAATTCCAAAACTCCAATCTCTAATTGAAGTACATCATCCAGGCTTGAGGTCTCGGGGCCATATGATGTGTTTCTCCCTCTGCTCTTGCAGCTTATTGTTAAGGTCCAAAGATTCACTGACAAACACCTTCTCCCCCCCAGTTCCTCACCCATAGTCAGACACTTATCACCCACTGGCTGGACTATCTCAGATGTGTTTTAACCAACTGCCCCATCCTGAGCTCATTCTCCTTCATTCTATTCCAAACGCAGCAGTCTCCCGATGGAGAGAGTCCTCACCATGCCAGTCCTCTGTTAACACATCAGCCATGCCTGCTGGTACCAGAATAAATGTATTTAGGGCTTTCCATGTACAGGGAGCTCTGAACCCACCTTTCCAACTGCTTCACTTCAACAACATCAAGTTGCAATCTGTTCACAACACTTAATCTAAGACTTTCATGCATGTGTGTCTTTCTCAGTCTACTGTGTCTCCCAGGAGCACCCCGTCTCCATTCCTAGCTCTTCATTTCCAAATTCTACCCACATGCAAAATCTAGCTCAGATGCCAGTCTCCTGAAACCCTCCCCTAATCTACTCCTTCAAACAGAATGAATCTTAGTCCTCTGGTCCCCACATCATTTGGGTAACAATTGTCTTGTGCGCAGAGTTTGTGTCTGGATGATCGGTTGATCTTTCCCCACAGCAGAGAACTGTGTCCTGCACAAACTTGGCAGAAATGTGAGGAAGGGTCTAATGGGCCCCTGCGGGGGTTCTTTTTGTATGAGAACTGCTAAATTCTAAAAGAGCACTCCACAAAGGCATCTCCCTCCTAACCTCCACTTGTCTCATAGCTAGTAACTAGACTAATAAATAGATAATTAAATAAACAGAGGGTGTGCATGTACGTCATTGTCAACATGACTTACATTATGATGTGAAACAATAATGCACCAACAAAAGCACAAAAATAAAATTAAAATAAATTTCTCATCTTTAAAGACCATTCTAGTTTCTAGTATCTCATAATCTACTTTGTATTTTAAATGACTGGAAAAAACGTATAGCTAATATATAAAGAAAACATGTGTTTCTTAAAAATAAATAAGTAAACAGAGGCATAAAGGGGCCACCTACCTCCCACCTGACTATAACACAGAGTATACAGGTTATTATATACAGATTATTACACACACCTGTGTGTTTCTACTGAATTGATTCCCACAGCAGGACTTTCTTTTGTCTCTGAGCAGTTTGTCTAACTCTTTCAGTTTTCAGTTCATCTTTTGATCTGGTTGTATCTTTAAGATTTCTGATCTAACAAGCTTGTGCTGAGGAAACTAAGCTACTCTTAGAAAAGCCATTTAATGTCATGTAGATAGGAGGGGAAAAAACTGAAGGATCCACAGTATAATTTTATCACCTTGACTGTGGCACTGAGAAACTATTTCCACAAAGCAGAGTCACACTGTGCCCTGCATATCTGGAGTCCACAGAAATTCGTAGCTGTAAATGTGTTTAGGGGCAGTGAGGTTCCCCCACTGTGTAAGAGATAGAGCAGCATAAATAGCCAAAGCCCATTTAATAGAGGAAAAAAGATGGGCATCCCTTGGCTGCAGATAAAACACTTATTTTGGAGGGAGGGAACCTTTCTTTTTTTATACTTTATTTTACTTTATTTTTTATTTAAAAGTGGAACATATTGAAAATTGTTTACATTTAGATTGTGCCTCGTGCCCTTCCCCCACAATTTCCCTTCCCCCCTCCCAATAAAGAATGTCCAGGTTAACCATGTTGTATTTATGCTATTACACATATTCATATGTAGCTCCTCCATTGAACAACCTCAGCCTTCTTCCTCTCCTATCCTTCCATTCTAGCTTTGCTAAGATTTCCAGAAGGGAACCTTTCTTCAAATGGTATACACAGCATCCTTTATACATAGATATCATATCATTGAATAAGAAAAATATTTCTGCTTATATCCCCCCTTCCAGTTGTTTAAAATCATAGTATTATTCATAACCTTTGCCATCACAACAGTTGGGGAGGCTGCTGCTTCTAATCTTGGAAGGCCTAGAAGTGCTACTAATATAAGTGAGTTCACCTCCTGAAGTCTCAGCATTACCTGAGAGCTTGTTAGCATGAAGAATCTCAGGTCCCACTGCAGATCCTCTGCATCAAAACCTGCATTTTAATAACACTCTTGGGTCCCTGTGTGTGCATTTGTGTCTTGAATGTACGGGTCTAGGCCATGGAGTTTCTGAAATTTCCCTCTGAGTAAGAATCGCTTGGGGTGCTTGAAAGACATATGTGCAGTTTCCCTGGTCCCTCCTCAAGCACTGACTCAAAAGGTCTGAGGTTGGATGTGATTCCTATTAAATCAGATAATGAAATTAATATAACCAATATGCTGCCTGGCACACAGAAGACTAAAAACAAACTCTCATCTCTGTACCCTCCAGCAGTCAATTTCACTAGCTGTAGGGCTGCCCAGTGAAATTTGAATTTCAGATAAACAATGAATAATTTTACCATTTGGAACATACTTATATTAAAGTTATTCCATTACTTCTTTATCTAAATACACTTTTAATGGCACATTGTGATAAGGCATCACAGTAAGGGTCAAAGTGACATGAACATACATGTTCACAGCACTTTGTTCCCCTCTGGATCCACGTTCCCCCCACGCTGCCCTGTACATGTTAGTGACATCGTACTGACACCTTCATATACGGACGTAGCGTTGTATGAACGGTTTCCTTCATCAAACCTCCTTTTTCCTCTCCCCACATCCCTCCTTAACTCCCTTTCACTAATCTACCGGTCTCGCTCCTCATTTATCTGACGTCTCTTTTGATTCCCATTTTCTCTCTAGTTTCCACATGTAAGAGGAAACATACGACCCTTGGCTTTCTGAGAATGGCTAATCTTACTCAGCATAATATTCTGTAGTTCTGTTTTCCTGCACATGATATGATTTTGTTCTTCATCATGGCTGAGTAAAATTCCACTGTGTATGTATGTCACATTTTCTCTATTTATCTCTTGGTGAACACTTTGGTTCCATAATTTGGCTATTGTTAACTGGACTGCTTTAAACATAGATTTGCATGTATCACTATCATATTCTGACATTAGTTCTTTTGAAAAGATACCCCAGAGTGCTACAGCTGGGTCATATGGTAGTTCCATTACCAGTCTTCTGAGAAACCGCCACACAATCTCCATAGCAGCGGTGCATCTAATTTATAATCCCACCAACATCATATAAGAGTTTCTATTTCCCCACATTCACACCAGCTTTTATTATTGTTTGTATTCTTGTCTGTTCTTATTTTTTGTGGTAGTGGGGATTGAACCGAGGGGCATTATACCTCTGAGCTTCACCTCCCCCAGCCTTTTTTATTTTTTATTTTTTATTTTGAAACAGGGTTTTATTAAGTTGTGGAGGACCTTACTAGGTTGCTGAGGCTGACCTGGAACCTGTGATCCTCCTGTCTTAGTCTCCTAAGTACTGAGATAACAAGCAGGTGCCACCACACCCAGTTATTATTGTTTGTATTTGTGTGTGTGTGTGTGGTACTGGGGATGGATCCCAGAGGCTTTCTACCTCCGGGCTATACTCCCAGACCTATTTTATATTTTATTTGGAAACAGGGTCTCACTAAGTTGCTGAGAGCCTCACTAAGTAGCCGAGGCTGGCTTTGAAGCTGTGCGGTCCTCCTTTCTCGGCCTCCCAAGCGTGGGGATTACAAGCGTGCACCACCACGCCCGGCTTGTTTGTATTCTTGACGACTGTTACTCTAAATGAAATCAGATGGAACCTCAGCATAGTTTTGATTTACATTTCCTTGATTATTAATGATGTTGAACAGTTTTTCATATATTTATTAGCCTCTGTTTGTATTTCTTTTGAGAAGTTTCTACTACTTCTTTTATCCAAATTCAACTTGGCACCCTGTATTTTGTTTAGCAGTTCTATCCCTGACCTTGGAATATTTAAAAGAGGAGAGTGAGTGACAGATTTGACCCACAGAGCAGGTCAGTAGACTAGGCCCAGGCTGTGTAGAGCTTCAAATGCCATTCACAGGAGTTTACATCAGCCTATATACTAACAAGTCATGGACATGATGTGACCCAGCTGTCCACCCACTCCTCCCAAGAATATCAAAACAGCAGTGGCAGGCAGCCTGTGGGGACAAGAGTCTTCATCACAAGGGACCTTTAGGGAGAGAGCCCAGAAGATAGAGATCAATGGCCAGTGACTATGTCACAAAGAATAAGGGAATTAAAATGTCAAAGCCTGAAAACTATTTTGTATTAATTTTAAACTCTTAAACCATTTTTCTTGTACTCTGCCCCAACTCATAAAAATAATTTAAGCTAGCCGGGCGTGGTGGCACACGCTTGTAATCCCCGCGCTTGGGAGGCGGAGACAGGAGGATCACGCAGGTTCGAAGTCAGCCGCGCTGGCTTAAGAGACCCTGTTTCCAAATAAAATATAAAATAGGTCTGGGCGTGTAGCTTGGAGGTAGAAGGGTTCCATCCCCAGTACCACCAATAAAAATAATAATAATTTAAACAAGTGACTCAACTTTTCTAATAGGCACACAATTGAACACCAGCCTTATTTATGTGAGTTATTTGCAATGAGAGAAAACAGATAATATAGGAGCAGACCAAAAGCCAACCTCCCAGGATCCTTAGTCCACTCTGCCAGATGCTCAAATTTGGTTTCTAAACACCCCAGATATCTGGCACAAAGCCCCAGTTGTAAAGCCAAACAATTATTCTGTTTCTGTTTGCTCTTTCCAAATATATTATTCTCAACACACATAGTTTTTTAGCTTCCTAATCCATAGCACAGAAACATCAAGGGATAAATTAAGCGGCAGTTCAATGGCAGCAGTGTCAGCACAGCACAAAGGAACAAAGGGAAAAAAAAGAATTATGCAAAGAGTAAGAACAGATACTACTGATCAGGATGCATTTAAATTGTACGGAGAATTAATGGAGGAAACACTTCCACTGAAGTTATGTACAGATGTGAAATTACCAATGTCAATATCAGTATATATAGGGAAGAGGGGAAGATGGGGGAGGGAAAAGGGAGGCTCACCAAGTGCTGTGTTCACCTATGTCCTCACCACTCTCAACTACATTACGATGGGAGACCACAATGCACCCATAAAAGTAGACCTTAAAAAATAAATTGCATGTGATCAATTAGAAAGTACTTTGATTTTCATTTAAAAATCAGCTTAAACAAGAACAACTTTAACTCTGGGGATAAGCTCTATTTACATAAAACAAATAACTCAATAAATGTCTCACTGCACAAAAAAATGGTATGAGCGAAGTCACATTTCTAAATCTAATGATTATCTGACTCCATGTGAACTAAATGGCCATATGTCTGTTCCCCTCTGGTTTTCAAGTAGTGTAATCAATCCACACCCAAGTCCTTCCCTCCCCTATCGAACAATCCCCAGGAAGTTGAACAGCAACTCAGCAGTCCAACCTGAGAGGCCAGTGGTAAACCCTATACCTGACAGCTGCTAGAATCTCTCGGGAAGAAATACAGGAATGCATCCGCTGACAAAGAGCTGCTGCTCCATCAGGACCCAGATTCCTGTGAAACTCCCAGAAACAAGGTAGAGAAAGTTGTTGTCAGTCCATTTTTATCTTTACAAGGACCATGGTCAGTTCTAGGAGCCTCTCAAACACAGACAAAGTTGGACTAGCAAGCAGGACCGGGAGCACATGGTCACCTCCAATAGGATTTTCTTCTACTTTGTTTTTTTCTTCTTTTTTTTAACTTTAATTTTTGTATTGTGTTAAAATCTATGAAACATAAAATTTACCATTTTAACTAGTTGGACTGGTGGTACGAAGATTAAACCCAGGGCCTTACGCATGCTAAGTCCCTGCTCAGCCCTGACTATGCTTATGTTTATGTGTGCTCCCAGGCTGCCGACCATATTCACCGTGTTGTGCAAACACCACCACTGTCTATTTCCAAAGCTTTCTCATCATCCCAGGCAGAAACTCTATAACCATGGAACAAAAACTACCCATTCCCCTTCCCAGCCAGCCCCTGCGAATTCTAATTTACTTTCTGCCCTTATAAAATTGCCTATTCTAGATAATCACATAAGTGGGATCGTATTATTTGTCCCTTTGTATGTGACTTACTTTATATACCATCATGTTTTCAAGGTTCATGATGTTGTAGCATGTGTCAGAATGTAACTTTTTCTTTATAGAATTCTTTTCTTTTGGCAGGTTTATTTTTCTATTTGGCTTTTCTTGCTTTTGTTTCTTGTTATTTGATTTCTTTAGCATCCTTTCTTCTAATTTTGAACAAAACTAAGCCCTGGTTACTCATTTCTGTCCATTTCTCCCTTTACTTATGAAACAGGTGATGTGGATCCCACTACAGTTTGGTCTCTTCACTGTGTTTTAGCTCAGTTCCTATCAAAAGGCGGTGGGCAGGAGAGAAGCAGGCTTGCTTTTTACAGGGAATGAAACATAATGCATTTTCATGTTCTACCTGAATCCCCAGATTTTTATTTGTGGGTGGGGAGGAGAGATATCTTTGCTGAACCAATGTAAATGAGCTTACAGAAGTCAAGAATGGCAGTACTTAAGCCTGGATGTGGTGGCACACACCTCTAGTCCCGGGACTTGGGAGGCTGACAGGAGAATTGCAGGTTTGAGAACAGCCTCAGCAACTTAGCTACTTAGCAAGACCATATTTCAAAAATTTAAAAAAGGGAGATAGGGGTGTAGCTCAGAGGTAGAATGGTCCTGGGTTCAATCCCCAGAACCAAAAAAAAAAAAAAAATTAATAACATGGCCCAAGAGTGTTAGAGGAAAACTCAAACATAAGGTTACAGGGTAAATGGGATCTTGAATCTCAGGGTAGAATTGTGCTCCCCATACTGTCCCAAATGTGCCCAATTTCCTACCCGCCCCAGGAGGGGAGGGCTGGTCTCTGGGTGGCTTTGGTTTTATGTAGTCACTGGGGAGAGGTAGAAGGGTCATCGCCTCCTAACATCTCATTGGTTCTTGTTCCTGCTCCCTCCACAGCCAGGTCACGTGTTCCTGTGAACTCGGGCAAGGGTGGCCCTTTGTGCTAAGTGTCAGTCTCGCTCCAGAAAAGGAGACATGCTGACCTTATTTACTTACACTTTGGTGCACCAAGTCCCTCCCAAGGACCAAGATATTCATGGTAAATAGCCTACTTCAAGCATCTTTTTTCTTCTCTATGGACATTAGAATTATGTAGACTTAAATACTAAAAGCCAGCAGGAATATGATTGAATCTGTGTAGGTATCTTGGGCTATTCAAATGCTACAGAAATAGTCCAAAAAAAAATGCTTGCTTCTTTGAAGATCCAACAACCAAAATCTCAGAAGAAAGACACACTCTAGCACTCACTTTTATGTACCTTATTGATGTCCTAGGCTATGTAGAGAAGATCCTGGCTCTCAAAGTGCACCCTGAGTATTAAGCAGCTCCTTTAACTTCCACTCCAAGAGCTTGGTTCTGTGCAATTTACCTAGGCAGAGGTACTCTCCCAGGTACTGATAGAGGGGGACTACGGTGAGCCAACGGTAGCTCTGCCACTGAGGAGGAATTTTTGCACAAGCACCAATAGCTGTAGCCTAGTCCTGCTCTCCACAAGCTCTTTCTTTGGGCCACAGCTGGAGCAGGTGTTCTTTTCCCTCCTTCCTTTCAGCAATGTTGCTGTCAGGGCTGATGGCCCAGGTGAATGAGGACCACTCAGCTAAGCCTCAGTCTGGCCATGGTATATATGTCAGTGTACCCCATGTTTCAGAGAGCTCCCTCCTTGGTGGTAGAACTGGGACAGCCCATTGTCTATGAATGGGACCTTTTCTTTTTTTGTTAATAATAATAATAATAATAATAATAATAATAATAATAATAAGTCAGTTAGTAAGGACAGTAGTAAAAAGTTACTGAGGTTGAATATAAGACAGGCAGAAAAATGAACAAAGTATGAAGCCTTTTCTGGGCTCAATTCTGCACCACCCAAGACCGCTAACTTTGTCACCCCAGCCCGGTCTCAGGGACACACTTTTAATATTGGCCACTCCCCTAATTTTATATTTGGTTTTATTTCTTGCCTTGAGATGCCAGACACACAGGTTAGCCCTGGAGGGAGTCCCTAGCAGCAATCATGAGTGGAGGACCCTGGGAAGGCCTCTCTGTAACATCCTAGGGCTCTGAGCCTTGGAGCTTCTGAGACCTCCATGGTGGTGCATGCCTATAATACCAGTGCTTCAGAGACTGAGACAGGAGGATCACAGGTTAGAGGCCAGCCTCAGTACCTTAACAATACCTTGTTATAAAATAAAATAAAAAATTTAAAAGGACTGGGGTGTAGCTCAGAGCTAGAATGTCCAGGTTCAATCCCTAGCATCAAAAGAAAACAAACAGCTTTCTTCAAAGACAGGAAGAGGAGGCTTCATGCTCCTTCACTCAGCTCTTCTCAAAGGCAGCACAGTGCTCTACAAAGGCCAAGTGCCCGCCTATCCTGCTGAGTCAAGCACAGCTCTGGAAAGGACAGGGTGCAAAGACAGGACTCCCAACCTGTCTGACAGTGTGAGAGGTTTTCATTTCATACCCTAGAGAGACACACAAGACAATGGAAGCTATGCTTATGGAAGTTCTCAAAGTAACTTTCTTGTAATTTTTTCCAAGACAAAATTTAGCAAACTTGTGGCCACAAATACATACATGCTCCCTAAATGGGGATGGGATTGCTTTTTTTTTTTTTTTTTTTTTGGTGGTACTGGGGGTGGAACCCAGAGGTTTCTACCTCCGGGCTATACTCTCAGACCTATTTTATACTTTATTTGAAAACAGGGTCTCACTAAGTTGCTGAGAGCCTCACTAAGTAGCCGAGGCTGGCTTTGAACCTGCACGATCCTCCTGTCTCAGCCTCCCAAGTGCAGGGATTACAATTGTGCGCCATCACGCCCGGCTTAAGCATTTTTCATAGATGTAGAGCCCTTTTAGGTCCATTCTTTCCAACCCTCTTGTCCTCAGTCATTAAAATGCAATGCATTTACCCCGCGCTTGGGAGGCGGAGACAGGAGGATCGTGCAGGTTGGTGGCCAGCCCCTCTGGCTTAAGAGACCCTGTTTCCAAATAAAAATATAAAAAATAGGTCTGGGAGTGTATCCTGGAGGTAGAAGTGCTTCCAAGAACCCCAGTACCACCACCAAAAAAAAAAGTGCGATGCATTTGCAAACCCCAAATTCTCTCATTTCTCAACATTTCAAAAATACTTAAGCTAATTAGACACATTATTTGCTAAAACAAACCTCAAACGAATCTGGCCTTACTTAATACCCACAGCTGTAACTGCTCTATGAATGTTTACTAAATTGTATTTGTACTTTACGCCCTTCCTTTGATCTGTTTCCCTTTTCTGAATATTCTATATCTGCCACCAATTTTTGGAGGGGTAAGATCATGGCTTATTACCCCGTCCTGCTTTAGTATAGCTGCAGGCTCCGCACTACCTATGAGGACTCCAGGTCAGAGAGTGACAAGTGAAACTGCTATGTGAGATTATCATCTTTAATTTTGGATAAATTGCTATAATACTAGATGTCAACCACTAAGCCAAGCATGGGAAGGAGGGATGGGGAGGGACTGGGGTGGGGATCGGGTGGGGGCTGACTGGGTGATGTGTGCATGTATGTCTACACAAGTTTTTTTGTATCCCACTATGATGTATGAATACAGTGCACCAATAAAAAATTAAAAAAAAAAGAGAGAGTGACAGACACTCCAGGCACGCTCCTCTGTGTGGACTGGGGGAAAGTACTCATGTGGGTGGATGACTTACAAAAGGATCTCCAAGTATAATTAGCAAAAGTCACCCTTCCTCCAGGTGAGTAGAAACACTAGAATGAATGAAATGAATGAATGAACTGAATGAATGGCTTGGTGAGTGGAGTTGGGCTGAATTCCCGCCCTCCAGCCAGCAAGATGCACACCTGTGCATGGCAACCCCGCATCACAAGTAGGCTACGGAAAGTGCACTCATTGAGCTTTCAGTAGTTTCCCAGGTGTGAGCTTAAGTGTTCTCAGGCTCTATCTTGATGGAAAAAAAAGATAAAAATAAACTTAATTGCAAAAATAAGTGATACTCTAATATTTAGAAATATTTGTCCATTCCCAATATGCACAAGATTGCATTTGTGTATATGTGTGTGTGGTACTAAGGATTGAACCCAGAAGCAGTCTACCTCCAAGATATACCCGCAAGTCTTTTGCTTTTATTTTTTTATTTTGAAACAGTGTCTCACTAGGTTGCTAAGAGTTTTGCTAAGTAGCTTAGGACTTATGATCCTCCTGTCTTGGCCTCCCAAGAACTCGGACTATAGGTATGCACCACCACATCCAGCTAAGAGTGAATTTATATTGTACTAAAATATATGTAACATAAAATTAATCATTTTAACCATTTTTAAGTGTGAAGTTCCTCAAAGCTAAATACATCCATATTGTACAACCCTCACTGCTACCTGAGACCACTCTTTTGAAAAAGAAAACCCCAGCCCGGAAATTCCAAAGGGCGGGTTCTCCTTCTCACTCCATGGGTCCTGATGCACCTGTCCCCAGGCAAGGCCTTTTCTTCTTACTTGCCCTCCCTTTGCCTCTCTCTGAAATTGAGGGTATTTATGTAAGCACTAAATTGCCTTCTTGAAGATATGCCACTCAAAGAACAGCTCGGTGACTGACCTGCCTGGTTTCCCAATACACCTTCTTCATAGGAAGACCCAAGACAATTTCCAGACCAGCAGAAATCCTGCCGATAAAACTGCAATTCCAGAAGACACAGAAAAGCTATCCACCTGGAGGGCAGAAAGCGGCACCTGGAACATCATTTCTGCCCCCTCTCCCCTGCCAACTCCACGGGTGTCCATGGGTTGTGGTAATGCCACCACCAGAGGTCAAGTCCTGGCCCTTACTGCCCCATGGGGGGGCATTGGCTAACTGTGCTCGATGGGCCTGGTCTCCAGGCAGCCTGGCAATGATTTATTTATTTATTTATTTTTGGTGGTACTGGGGATGGAACCCTTCTAACTCCGGCCTACATTCCCAGACCTATTTTATATTTTATTTGGAAACAGGGTCTCTTAAGCCAGCAAGGCTGGCTTCGAACCTGTGCAATCCTCCTGTCTCCGCCTCCCAAACATGGGGATTACAAGCGTGCGCCACCACGCCTGGCCTCTGGCAATGTATTAAACCATGCCCAAGAGGTACTTTTCACATTTGGTGGGCAAAGGCCATGGTCGCTAACCATCCTGCCATTGTGAGGCAGTGTCCTGCAGCAAGCATTCATCCCTGTTCCTAGCTCTCCTCTTGCAAAGGCGGGCAGAGCTGGACGTGGGGTGGGGGAATGTGCTCAGTTTGGAGCTGGCAGCCACATCATTGTCTAGAGATCGAGGAAGTGCATACAATGAGACACGCTCTATCTCCTCTCGACACCTCATTATCTCACCACTAATGTGTGCCCTGTGTATACAAACGGCTCTTCCTCATAATTATTATTGCCCATTTCTTCAAAAACAGTTAAAAAGGCACCACATTTGAAGAATATGCAAAGGACTTTTTACTCAGCCTGGGCCTGTGTTGCTTGGCATCTCTGACAGTATTTAATGTTCCTCGTGTTCCCTTCTCCTTTCAACAGTACTTTTTTATATTTTTATTTGGGAACAGGGTCTCACTAAGTTGCTGAGAGCCTCACTAAGTAGCTGAGGCTGGCTTCGAACCTGTTCAATCCTCCTGTCTCAGCCTCCCAAGCGCTGGGATTACAAGCGTGCGCCACCACGCCCGACTCAACAGCACTTTAATCATAATCTTGAAAAAGGAATTAAAATGCTTTTCACTTATTAATAACTATTTCAGTTGTATTTGAGGAAAAACATACCAAGTAAATTTCCCAAACCAAAGAATCATTTTAATAATGACATTAACTGAAGAATTATTTTCATAAAATAAGCAAAGAACTGGACATACTTATCAGCAACACCTTGGTTAAGCAAGTCACCATGACATGAGCTATGGGTGCCCAGGTATTCACAGAGGTCCAAAAATTACTGTACTGATTCTCTAAAATGCCCACATAAATAATGTCAAGATGTTAAATGAGCAAAGATCAGCTAACCCATATTTAACATAATAGTTGCAGCCATGATTACAAGTGTACTAACAAGAATCCAAACAGAACTTGTGAAAATAAGATCATAAATTCTATTTTTCTTATGTTAAAAATTAAGCTGGGAGAACTTATTTTCTCATCATTTTCTATTTGATGAGAAGTCTCAGTTTTGAAATTGAAGGTAAGAACTGTACTTGGGGACTTTATTATTTTTTCTTTCACAATCTTAAAGGCCAAGAAGAAATGTCTAATGTTGAAATAAGAATATTGTCAGCTTGTACAGATGTGGGTTGGGAGTCCTCACATCGGTGATTTATCAAACTAACTTTTTAAGATGAATGCAATGGAATAGTTTCCTATTCTCTGAAGTATTCTGCCAGAAGCATTGGTCCCATGAAGGCTCCTACCTTTAGTTGAGAATATTGCAATGTTAAGTTGTCCATGAAAGGGTGCAATTACATCTTGATGTGTGGAAATCAAATCCATAAAGCTGCGTTATTTGTATTTGGCATGACCCAGTTGCTAGGTAATGAACAATTTGGAATGCCTTATTTAAACCCAATTCCACATGAACAAATTCTCCAAACCAATAGCCTGCCACTGACTTCTCCAGCGACTTCAGAGAGAGTCCCAGATTGAATCAGGTTATATCAGGCCAGCCTTGCCAGTGGCATCAGAATCCTCATCCAAGAGTGTTCTAGAATGTAGAAATACAGGAATTTGGGAAGTAAGGCTGAAGGAATCAGCCTCTAGGTTCAGAGCTATATTGTGGGAAAGCCCCAATGACACCCCCCCCCCCATAGCAGAAGGGCAGTTTTACATGCCACTCTCAGGCCCAGAACGCCACTTATTAGTAGGTCTCAGGATCATGGCCTGGAGTTTCTGCTCATTTCCTGTCCTGCAAAGATGAGCCAGACTGGATGGAGGCGTCTTTTCAGGCTACTTGACCCAGCTCAACATCCTCTCTCTTAGGAGGATACAAAAGACTTTTTTAGAGGAAATCAGACTCAGGTCTGTAATGGATGAATTATTGAATCTTTGTTTCCAATTTGGCAATAATGAATCCAAATAAGATTTTGCTAGTGTTGGTGGACAGGATGTCCTCTCTGAGCCAATAACTTTTAATTCCAATTAGGATCGATGTGACAGTTGAGAGGCTAAACAGAGCCAGAGGGCACATTCACAGCACAGTTCAAAGCTCCTTCAAAGATACCAAGGCAGGCACTGAGGACAAAGAGAACAGGTTTTGGACAGGACTGCTGATCCTGAAATGTGCAACAAACATTTTTAGGGTACAGAGTTACAGATCCAGATCCCAAATTATCAAGTCATTTCAGTAAATTAAAAGAGAAAAAACTGCATCTTTCTTTGTTATAAGCTTGAACATGCTGCTTTACCCAGCAACACTGGGCAGGTAATCCACACTCAAGAACACTGGTTCAGTAAAACCACGTATCTGCCTCTGTACTCTGCTAGCAGGCTGGTGGCCCGAACAGTCAGTGGAACTCAAAATAGAAGGGTCTCAGAAGCTTGAAGCTGATTATTTTCAGAAAATTACACAGCTAACTCCAGATACAATAGCTGTAAACACTAGTAGGCTATTTCTTCTTTGGTTAACATCAAAAGGAATAAGGGAGTATATGAAAGAGAGAGATGTTACGGTGTGATGGTTCAGTTCTTATCTATCCCTTCCTGTCCCCAAGGAAACTATCTTTCCTATACTGACAAACAAAGGGAGGGAGATATAGATAGATAAATAGACGATTGATTGATTGATTGATTGATTGATTGATACACACAGACACTGGCCATGTTCCAAGAAAGTCTACCACATAGGTAAAAACTATAAAAAGAGAGGTTGAAAGATGGGCATAGAGCCTACTGGTGATATTTTCTCTTTATTTACTACTATATCTCTACTGTCTAGATGTGTTTGTCATGTAGTAGATGCTTAATGTATTTTCATTGATCAAATATGTGATTACATTGTTGGAGTTCACAAAAAATGAACCTAGATCATCACTTGAGACAAGAAAGTGGTTAATTTCATCAATAATTGAGAGTCTTGCATTCTTCTAAGGGCTGATCTGGTCAAGAGGACTTTAATGAAAAAGGTTGGGAAGCCGGGAAGACCACAGGATTGAGTTGGGAATGTATGTGTCACAGTTGGCTTAAGCCAATAGCTACAGACCAGGAAGGTCCTCTGAACTCTCCAGGTCTCTTATTCCCATCTTTAATATGACAGGGCTGGATCAAGTCACTAAGGTAGCAACAGCTGAGAAATATCATGATTCCCCTGATGATGGGAACTGAGCCTTATCTTCATACTTCTATCAGTGCATCGGAATATACTGTGCTATAGAG